>NW_026291320.1:0-53009 GCF_025698545.1 Gossypium raimondii | reverse complement strand
CTAATTTATGCCCATTGGCGAACCTAGCTATCCATGCATCATCCAAGTTTTTCCAAGTCCAATGCTTCATCTAGAAGGTGTCTAATGGAGCTCCATGTTCAAATTAATCTAGCTAGTTCATTTAAGATTGATTCATTTGCTTAATTTTTAAGGAATGTAAGTGGCCATTCGCTAGCTTAGGTATTGCTTATAAATAGCTGAAATTTTACTTTGTAAAGGACTTTGACATTTTAAGAATTAATTGCTTGCCAAATTTGTGAGGCATTTTCTCTCAAATTTCGCTCGAGACCCGTAAGACTTATCTAGCTTCTAGTCTGCTCTTCCTAGTCTTTCTTTCGAACTTATCACCCCTAAACCCGAAAGTGTGGCGTTCACCTTTGATACCTTTGGTTCATACTTTACCAAGTATCGGGTCAAGGTCCTTATCAACCATTTCCAACTCAATTTGGTCCTATAAGTTTTGGTCAACACTCTTCTTTAGTGTTGGTTCACTCTTGACCTTTTGAACCATTACCATTTCGCATCAATTCCCAAATACCAAACGCATTTCAAAACCAAATACCATTTCTTAATTAATCCTAAACCGAATCCTCACCATTCTAGTCATACCATTTTAACTTAAACCAAATCCACATCCAACTTTGCACCGGACTTACTTTTACTCTTTGAACTCAAATATATTTTATCTTCTTCTTGTCTAATATACTTCTTCGCTTATTTATCGAACTAAACGACTCGGTTCAACTACTAAACCGAGATCGCATCACTATCTTGGGTTTTGTTGATCAATTTTGGGAGAAGCTGGTTGATTCATTTGTCGAGCTTGGAATGCTCTCACATGCATTCCATGCAACTTACTTCAAGCTAATTTAAATTTTAGTTAGCTAATTAACTACTAGAATAAGACTCAAGTTATTTTAGTTCTTTTAGTTAAGCATCATTAATAGTTTGAAGATCATTAATTCTTATTTTTTCATAATGTATTAGTTTGGACAACATTAATATATGTCTTTATATCTAGTCTTGAGTCCCACATTATAATTGTGTTTACGCTTAATACAAATTAAATAATGTTTTCATTTGTCTTAATATAGCATTTAACCGAGCCTTAAATTTGTTTTTTAGGTTTATCACATTGGCGGCTGGACATGCGTGCATAGTACCAGATTCATTAGATTGAATTTATGAAGGAACATGCACCCAGACCTTCATGCATATTGGAGCTGTTGAGTACACTCTTCCAAGTGACTATTCATAAAAAGTTATGGCATCAATTAAGCCACACTTGGACTGATCAACCAACTGCTATGTTCACACCAAAGGGACCGTCCAAGTCCTGATGTTCACACCAAGGGCTTTTTAGACGCACAAGAAGCATTTACAAGCTTTATGTACATTCGTTGAACCAAGGAGGCATTTATCATGCTCATAAATATTTTGACCATCAAGTTTCTTGCTTATTTAGCTCAACTTCAAGTCCATCAATTGATTACTTGGGAACTTCAATTGATAAACCCGATGGCAACTATCATATCTAGGAATCTTCAAGGAATTAATTAGTTAAATCAATAGATTTCAGCTTCATTTAATACGAATGTATTTTACTGCCCTACTGGTGCTTATACATAGTTGACTTGTAACTAGTAGAAAGGACTTTTGATCCTTTTATAAATTTTAATCTAATTGTGAGTAGTTCAAATCTCATTGTTCTCGCTAGACTCAAATTGACTTATCTAAGTAAGTCTAGTGGCATCAATTTGTTTCATTCGTGAACTTATCGCTTTTATAAGTGTGGCATCGCTCATACCGCTTGGTTCCTATCTCTAGTAGATAGTGGGTCACGGTTTAACCTATCTACCATATTTGCCTTAAGAGCTCTTTTAAGAATTGGGTCATTATTCTATAATAGTGGTTCATTATTCAAGTTGTTTAGCGTCCATTCATCCATCAAGTTTATCAACTTTACGCTTTTGTTATTCCTATCTTTCTCCTAAATTAGCCTTTTGTTAAACGTAAACCCTTACTACTTAATTTTACCATCGGGAACACAAGTTTACTCGATCCAACCATCGAATACGAGATCGCATCATTTGGTATCGAGCTAGTTAAAATTAAGTAAGTACTATTATTTATCACCCCTGTGGTTGAACTTTAAAAATACGCTTTTGTTAATCCTATCTTTCTCTAAATTAGCCTTTGTTAAATGAAACCTTTACTACCGAATTTTACCATCGGAAACACAAGTGACTCGATTCAACCATTGAATACTGGATTGCATCATTTGGTATCGAGCTAGTTAAAATTAAGTAAGTACATTGCAAATAAAATTTACTAAATATTAAAAGGGAGTTTCAATTTGCAAGTTTTTGTAAAAAAGAGAAGCTAGCTTGAGAGTGTTATTTTCGATTTCAAAGTTTTCTTTACCCAAAATGTTTTCTTCCATACTTCCATTAATCTTGTTTTCTTTCCACCTACCCTATTACCCAACATCAAATCCTACCTTTACATCAATTTTCAAATTCGAACTCTACAAAATTTCATCAAAACCTAAGGTAGTCACCAAAGAACTTCAAGAAACGAACAAGAGTGGTAAAAGGCAAGAGAGGTGAGACTATCAAAGTGATAAAAGCCAAGCACGAGTGTAAACACGAGTGGAGTGCACAACTTTATTTCTTTTTGAGGGAGTTGGTGAGATTTATAGTGAGAATAAAACATTATGTCACGTAGTCCTGAAAAGAATGCCGCTGGTGGTGGTGTATCAAACGTTGTTGATTGTGGTGGTTTGCAACCCATGAGGAACGTCGCTAGTGGTGGATGACTAGTTCAAACTCCCATAAGCGATTCTATTCCAACTTCACCACCTACCTAGCTCAAGCAAAAACTAAATACTCCATTATGCAACCCAGACTTGAACCTCGCACCTCAAGGAACTTCACACGCCACCTTGCCACTATACTGCAGTGCTCATTTTGTGACATAAAACCAACACTAATATTTATAAGGCCTACCTGCCTATGTCTAGATTCACTTAAAAGCAAAAATTAAAAATTCTACAAAAGTTAAGACTTGAACCCAGGCTTCTCAAACACTCCCATACATACCCAAACCACTTAGCCATTAAAGCAAACAAGCAATTTGTGACAAATCATACAAAAATTAGAGACTTAAATTTTGGGGTGTTACAACTCTTCCCCCTTAACAAAATTTTGTCCTCGAAATTTACCTGGTCAGAATAGGTGAGGGTATTGTTGCCGCATCGCCTCTTCGGGTTCCACGTGGCTTCTTCTGAACTGTGATTATGCCAAAGCATTTTAACTAGAGGAATCGACTTCTTCCTTAGTACTTTAACCTCACGGTCCAAAATCTTCATAGGCTCCTCCTCGAAAGTCAGATCTAGCCTAACCTCGATCTCCTCGACCGCACTATGTGTAGGATCGAGCGATACGTCTCATCATGGAGACATGAGACACATCGTGAATCCGTCCAACTCGAGGCAACTCAAGTCGATATGCAATCGTCCCACATGCTTCAAGATACAAGTATGGCCCAAGGAACCTAGGGCTAAACTTACCCTTCCGCCAAACCTCAATATCTTTTTCCATGGGGAGACCTTGAGAAATTCAAAGTCCCAATGTAATTCTCAATCTCGACGCTTAAGATCTGCGTAAGACTTACGCCATCCGATGCTTCTTTCAATCGGTCTCGAATTAGTTTTACCTTCTTCAAGATTTAAACCAACTCGCCCCCAAAGTCGCCATACCAACTCAATCTAACAGGGAGTACGACACCTATGACCATATAATGCTTAGTACAGTGCCATTTGAATATCGGATCGGTAGCTATTATTGTACGCAAACTCGCCAATGATAAATAATCTTCCCGGTTGCCTCAGAATCCACTACACATCACCTTAACATATCCTCCAATTTGAATCACCTCTCTAACGACCGTCACGGGGATGAAACGCAGACTAAAGTCCGATCTTGTACCCAAAACCTCGTGTAACTTCTTCCAAAATCGAGACCTAAAAGAGGATCTCTATCGATATAATAGAAACCAGGTACCCATGCGGTCTTACAATCTCGATTACATACAGTTTAGCCAACTTTTGCAAAGAGTAATTAAATACGAACTAGTATGAAGTGGGCGATTTAATCAATCAATCTACAATAACCCATACCGAATCCTTCTTAATAGGCGTTAAAGGCGGCCCACCACAAAATCCATGGTTACTCTCTCCCATTTCCAAAGTGGAATCTTAAGTCTGCAGAACCTTGAAGGTAATCGATGTTCACCTTCACTTGCGACAAGTTAAACACTTACCCACGAAATCGTTTATTTCACGTTTCATCTTGGCCACCAATACAACTCACGAAGATCTCGATACATTTTAGTCCCATGCGGATGCATAGCATAAGGACTACTATGTGCCTCTCTCATGATGAAATTACCTCAAATCATTATCCTCAAGACATAAACTCTCCATGGAAGCACAAAGATCCTTCACTATTTAACCCAAAATCTAAAATTTCCCCATTCTCAACTTTGACGGAAACAAGGAACCAGTGACTCAACCAAAAATATGTACCTTAACTGCTCAAACACGTGGGTCTAACTTGCAACTCACCCAACAAGCTACCATCATCAAACAAACTGAGACGAGCAAACATCGCTCTCAATTCGAGATCATGATCCTATGACTCAAAGGTGTCAACTACCATCTTAGCCTTATCAGATGAAATTCAATCGAGAAATCATAGTCCTTAAACACTTCTATCCATTTTCCTTGCCTAAGATTCCTTCGAGGGGGAGGTACTTAAGACTCTTTATGATCTGTAGATAGTACACTTCTCACCGTAAAGATAGTGCCTTTAAATTTTTAGTGCGAATACCACCGCATGCTAACTCTAAGTCATGAGTAGTGTAATTTGCCTCGTGAGGCTTAAGCTGACGAGACGCATAAGGAATCACCTTACCCTCCGTGCATCAAGAATCACCTTACCTTCATGCGCAGACACAACCCAAACCAACGTGTGATTCATCATTGTAGACAGTGAATTCTTCCTGCACTCTAGTCAGATTAAGACAGGGGCCTCAATCGAACTTTCTTCAATTTCTCCAAACTTTCTTCGCTTATCATCCAATTAAATGGTACCCCTTTATACAGCAACTTAGTCAGGGGTGCAGCAATCAAAGAAAACCCCTCAACAAAACGTCTATAATACCTCGCGCAGCCTAGAAAACTTCGAATCTCAGATACGGTCTTAGGTGGTTTCCAATCCAGTACAATTTCAATTTTTTGAGGATCAACCCTAATCCCCTCGGCAGATACCACGTGACCCAAAAATGTCACTTCAAATTAAATCACACTTGCTAAACTTAGCATAAGTTGTTCCTCCCTTAAAATCATGAACATTTCGAGAGATGTGCATCATGCTCATCCTCGGTCCTCGAATACACCAAGATATCCTCTATGACTACCACCACGAATCAATCCAAGTAGGGTTGGAATTCTCGATTCCGTAGGTCCATGAAGGCAGTTGGTGCATTTGTCAGCCCAAACGGCATTACTAGGAACTTGTAATGACCATAACAAGTACTAAACACATTCTTATAGACATCAACCTCTTTAACTCTCAATTGATGGTACCTAGAACAAAGATCTATTTTGGAGAAAAGCAATGCTTCTTGCAAGCGATCAAATAAATCATCTATCCACGGCAAAAGGATACTTATTCTTGATAATCGACCTTATTCGCCATCGATAATCGATGCACATGCATATTCCCATCCTTATTCTTAACAAATAGCATGTGCTCCCATGGAGACACACTAGGTCGAATAAATCGTCGATCCATAGTTCTTGGATTTGAGCTTTTAACTCCACCACTCCTTCGATGCCATTCTATAAGGCGATGGACACCGGAGCCGCTCTAGCAAAAGCTCAATTCCAAATTCAACTTCAGCGGCTTGGAGGCAACCCAAGGAGCTCATCAGAAATACATCCGAAAATCCCTAATCGCTACGATATGTCCAATAGAAGGACCCCGAATCGAGATACACCAACATAGGCTAGAAACACCTTACAACCCTTGAACTAGTTTTTCAACCCTTAATGGAGAGATCACATTAGATGAAAAGTCCCTTCGCCCCCAATCACAACCACCTCCTCATCCTCATTAATCTTTAATACCATCCGCTTAGCAAAGACAATCCAAATTTGCACGGTGTTTAAGCAACCAATCCATCCCCAAGATTAGGTTAAATTCACCAAAAGGTAGCTCCATCAAATCGCTAAAAATATAACTCCTTGAACCTCTAGAGGCACATCTCTAAACAACTTGTCTACTTCATCGATTGTCCTAGTGGACTTAACACAATCACCTCATTAGCAAGATTCACACATGATACCCAATGTGGTAGACATAGTGCATACAATGTATGAATGTGTAGACCCTATATCAATTAAAGCAGTGTAAGGTACATTATGAATTAGGAACGTACCAGTTATAACATCTGGAGCGTCACCATCCTTACTGGCGATGAGCGGATAGACCAAGGTCAGGTGCCTTGCCTCGATATACCAACCCCTCTACCATACGTTCCACGACCTCTTCCCACACCATTTCCACCTCTAACCTACCCACGGCCCCTTGGTTACTGCTGACCACCTCTCACTAGCTAAACAAAACCCTGACCTGCAGCTTACATCTGAGTAGGTCTCTGAGTCCAATCCTTAACTTGATGCTCCTTTGACCCACATCTGAAACATGCCCCAATCTTCTTCCAACACACACCCAGATGATGTCTCCCATAATTAGCACAAGGTTGAGGTCTTGCAACAGAAACCCCAACTCGGATTGGCCCATCAAACCTAACCTTTTTTTAGGCCTTTCAAAAGAACTTGTGGCAATAAATCCTTCTAAACACGCCTTATCTTTCTCACGATTACGCACTTAGAGCGCTTCACATCCTCGACCATTTTCACCTTTTCAACTAGGGAAGCACAATCTCGCTCCCTCTACAAAACTATTAAGACTCGCAATTCATCCTCCAAGACCGTTCTCAAATTGCACACGATGTCCATATTCACCGCCACTATCCCACGAGCATAGCGATTCGAGCCTTGAGAACTCGCCTCATATTTACCCATAGTTTTATTCCCCGAACCAAACTCAAAAATTCCTTCTTCTGGTGTCCACATAACTTACGCCCATATACTTTCTTTGAAATACCAACTTAAAGAAATCCCACGTTAACAGGTTACACCGAGTACCTTCTCTCACAAGAAGCCACCATTGATAGGCTTCATCTCTCAGTAAAACATCGCACCTTTTAGCTTTTGCTCAAAAGTGCAATCAGGTCATCCATTATTCTCTCTGGGCTTCCAACCAATATTCAAAGAACATTAGGGGCTATTCGAAACACCTACTGAAAATTTTGCTTATTTGACCGTAGTCGCTCGAAATTGACCCAAAGTACTGTAATGGTCCTCGCAACCCTTTCGAATCACGAGCATAGCTTGGGATAGTGTATCATCCCCATTGCTCGATCGAATGATCCCAAATCACCACCGGTGAAGTCGGTGCCTCCCTAGCCTCAATATTAGGCATGGGCTTGACGCTAAAGACC
This sequence comes from Gossypium raimondii, assembly GCF_025698545.1. Lineage (NCBI taxonomy): Eukaryota > Viridiplantae > Streptophyta > Magnoliopsida > Malvales > Malvaceae > Gossypium > Gossypium raimondii. Next base: position 45,377 of record NW_026291320.1, on the reverse strand, counting down.
CAACCCTAGCACTTCGGCCTCTACCACGGCCTCGTGTGCCCTTTCATGAGAACCTCTAGTGTTCTTATCAAATAACGATAATATATTTACAATTTTTATGCATTAGTTTACAATTCCAGAATTATTAATAGATGTCTTATGAAAACCAAAGATCGAGTTTGTTTTACAATTCAAGAGTCTCCCTACAGTTTCCAGTTTTCTTTAATTTAAGAGTTTCAGTACAGTCCTACTATCTATAGTAATCTCTGAATATATTTCAGTTTAAGTAGTCTATAGTATATAGAGACTTATAGATTCAGTGTTGGAGGCTCAGTGTGCCACACATGTAACCTTTAAGAATAATTCAAAACAATTATCCAAAAATTCTAGATATTTTCAAACCCATTCCACAGTCGAGTTTTGTAACTTGGCTCTGATACTACTAAATGTAACGTCCCAAACCCGACCTAGACGTTATGGCCGTATCTGGTGTGTCACATTGAAGTGTCTCTCAAAACTTAAACTTGTTGATAAAACTCGTTTCTTAAGTTTGGAAACCTCTTTAGTAATGTTTAATGGAACACTTAACCAAATGTTTGCCTTATTAGCTGCTATTATTATATTAAGTTGATTTAAAACACGTAGCATTTGAAAACTCTAACGTTTAAAGACCGTGCCTTTAAAAATCGTAATTATTTTAAAAAATTGTTTTCACCTAACTAGCAGTATAAAATATGTAAGTAAAGCCCAATTAAAAATAAAAACCCGAATTAAAGGCCTTATTACCAAAACAAAACCCAACAAATTAATAAAATTAAAAAAATGTAAACATCAGTAGTAGTTGTGTGGCCACCTCCGAGTCCCTCGCAATACACGAATCAGATATCTTGAGGATTACCTACACAGTTAAAAGGATACAGTGAGTTTTCAAAACTCAGTGTGTAACCCCTACCAAACAGTCCACATACAAAATGTAGTAACAGTCTGGGCCTGAGCCCTATTCAGTAACGGTATGGTGTGGGCCTAAGCCCAGTACAGTAATAGTGAGTGGGCCCTAGTCCAATACAGTAATAAGTACAATGCAATTATGCAACCCATCCCAATCCTGCTAACACACCACTCCGTACCACTAACACCATGTAGGGATAAAATCGACCCACCCAGTCAACACACCGATATCGCAGCAGAGCTGCCAGTAATAATGATGCAGTAAAGCTACTAGTAACAGTAACGCAGCAAGGGTGCCAATAACAGTATATGTGGCAAAGCCACCAGTATAGTATACTTCCCCTATATCAGAATCACAACCCCATGCAGTATGTCATGTCATAAATCATACGTGTATATAGTATGTCCTACTCAAGAATGATATATATATAACATAGAGTAAATCACCATACACTCATTTCATCTCCTAGGGGTATAATGCTTATTTTACCCTTCGTGGGTATTTTGGTAATTTTACCTTTGAGGGTATTTCTTAATTTTACCCTTCGAGTGTATTTTGGTAATTTTACCCTTTATGGGTATTTGGTAATTTTACCCTTTGAGGGTATATCAAGAATTTTACCCTTTGAGGGTATTTCGATAATTTTACCCTTCGAGGGTATTTGGTAATTTTACCCTTCAAGGGTATTTTGGTACTTTACCTTTCGAGGGTATTTCATAATTTTACCTTTTGAGGGTATTTTGATAATTTTAGCCATCAAGTTGTAAGTTGGGATTACCACTCAGCGATCGCGCCGTGTGGTCTCAAACGCCATGTTTACGGCTTTTCAACTTTTCGCCGATCTACGGTGGCGAGGGTGATTCCAAGACACACTAGCATGGCGACTTCTCTGCTCAATTGGGGTTTGAAACCAAACTTCTCTCGGGAGGATAGATGGGGCAATTGGTGAGATCCAATGTAGATCCAACTTTCTATTCACTCATGGGATTTGGGCGGTCGAGGGACCACCACGGCTCTCTCTTCTCGATAATCCATACATCCCTTATCAGTGTATGGACAACTATCTCTCGAGCACAGGTTTAGGTATGGACAACTATCTCTCGAGCACAGGTTTAGGTTTGGCCTCAATGGGGAAATAAAATGGAGCACCTAACAATGTATATTCACAGACCAAGAACTATGAGATCGCCCCTTTCATTCACCTGATTGCGAAGGGGCACCTAGATGCACGACACCTAAAATCTGCATTCAAACACGTTTTCCATTAATCGCTAAACAATAGGACTAAACTTTTTTTACATCCATGATAAAAACTAAAGTAATACTTGCCTCGACTAACAAAAATGGTTTAGCCCACTTTTACAACCGATGAAGATTGACTTCCAACTTGTTGCAGATATCTGCAATACAACAATCTCATTAAACAATATTGTTTAATCATGTGGTTGAAATCCACACATGATCATATGTAGAACCATAGAACATTCGGCCTTCTCATAAAAGAAGACTAGCCTACCTACCTTGATCGAGGAATGAGAAAGTGATTTCGACGACTTTATAAGCGCTTACATCGCGCCACTCCTCGAGGAAAACCTTAATACCGCAACAAGCAACACGCGAGAGAAAGCATCAAGTAGTTGGTAATCAAAGATTACAAAGGAGGGTATTTGGTTTTAAGATAAGGAAAAGAAGAGAACAGACTTACACAAGAGAGGAGTGTAACGATTCGATAATTAGAACCTTGCAACACAGAACCGCAAGAAGCAAAGGAGAAAGATCGACGAGAGAACGATACTATGAATGATAATGTTCGGCACACCACACTCAAACAAAAAGGAGATATGTCTCGATCAAAAGAATAAAAGATTGTTGAAATCACAAACAAGAAAAGAAGGTTATTTGGTCAATGGAGAAAAGGAGAAGAGGAAAAGATTTGGCACACAAAGGAAAGAAGAGGAAAAGAGAAGGAAAAATTGGCAACAAGAGAAGAAGAAATCGAAAAGAAAGAAGAAAAGAAAAGATGAGGTAGGAGAATGTGTTTGGCCAAAAAGAAATTAGGTAAAAACAACCCAAGAGGTACCCCAAACAAACAAAAATAGCACCTAGAAGCGAGAGAAACAAAGACGCAGACCGATCGAAACCACACTAGTAGAGGAAAACAACTTCAACAAAGTCGATTACCTCAGTGCACTGCAGACCAAATTCGGCACAAGCATACTCCATACGCACACAACTCCTCTCCCACAAACTCCTTCCTTTTCTCCAAAAATCCTCCCTTATCTCTCCTTGATTTTCTCCATCTAATCCTCCCAACTCCCTCCATGACCAGTTCAAACTCCCATAATCGTATTCTAATCCAACTCCACCACCTACCCAGCTCAAGGAGCAAAATAAATACTCCATTCGCAACCCGGGACTTGAACCTCAAACTTCAAGGGAACCACACGCCACATTGCCACTATACCACGTGCTCATTTTGTGACATAAAACCAACATTAATATTTATAAGGCCCACCCGCCTATGTCCAGATTCACTTAAGAACAAAAGTAAAAAATTTTGCAAAAGTCAATACTTGAACCTAGGCTTCTCAAACACTCTCATACACACCTGAACCACTTAGCCATTAAAACAAACAAACAATTTGTGACAAATTATACAAAAATTAGAGACTTAAATTTTGGGGCTTTGCACCTGACTAATCAGCTGGATGCTAAGTTCACACCAAAGTGACAGTCCAAATATGGCTGTTCACACTTGAGGGCTTCCCAAGAAGGCATCAATCCATGCTCACACCTCTTTAACCAATCTTGCACATTCACTCAACTTCAAAGTCCACATGGCTTGACTGCTTGGGAATTGCAAATGGCAAGGATATTAGTGTCCTCCACACGAGGAATCTTCAAGGGAATTATTATTCAATTCAATAGATATTCAGCTCAATTAAGCTGATTAAAACATGTCCATTATGCTAGACCTTGTACAACCTATAAATACTAGGCTTAAATCATGTTGAAAGAACTTTTGAACCTTTGATGAATTTTATAACTATTGTGAGTGTTCAACTGATGTGATCCCGATCGTATCATGTATTGTCACAATCCAACGCCGTCGAGTTTGGGCTAAAAGCGAGGGGCCCAAGTGCAAGATGAAGCTCATTTTTGGTTCATTCGAGCTCAAGTTAGCTCATTCGAGCTCAAGTCGAGACATTGAGCTCAAGTTATTAGCTCTCTAGCTCGTTTAATTTAATTTGCTGAAAATAAATTGACTAAGTTAGTTTATTTATTTAATTCAGCTCAAATAAATGTTAATATTAAATTTATTAAAATTGGACATTTTAATTAGGTGTTTTAAATATGTTTTATTTTATGTTTTTTAATGTGTCCTATTTTCATACATGTTATAAATATGTCCGGACGAATTTAATGTCGCCACTACATGTTATAAATATGCTGGATGAATTTAATGTCACTACATGTTATAAATATGCTCGGACTAATTTAATGCTACTACTACATGTTTGGCAATTTAATGTATGTTTTAAGATGTCCAAATTGAATATTGTCATTACATCATTTAAGTTGTTTTGCTACAACCAATTTAATGAGGTTTAATTTATGTCTTGACCGAATTTATTTTGTGTCTGCAGTAATTAATTCAATGGAAACAATTACTTAATGGCAAAGGAGACATGCATTTAAGTTGTTGTTCTACATGCAAGGAACGGCATTAATTAGTTGCTGGTGCTTTTTCATGTGGCCATTTAATGGACAGATTTAATGGGTGCATGCTTGCCGAATTTAATGTGCAGCAAAGACAAGCATTCAATGAGATGTTGAAGAAAGCATGTTGGAATTCATTAAAGAAGCTACCGCCGAATTTATTATGTCATTGACCATTTTAATTTGTCTAAAACGTGAATTAAAGGCTGATTCAATGCATGCGTACATGGACGGATTAAAGATAGGTTGTTGACTTAGTTAGCATTTAAGAAGGCATGTGGATGGCAATAAAGGAGTCTGCTGAATTCTTCTTTCCATGCATGGACGTTATTTAATTCTCTACAATATCATCAAGGTGCCGCCTAATTGAGAGAATGAATGAGCAACATTTAAAGAAGACTTGCATTAAAGAAAGTGGGTCATGGTTGCTATTTTCCAAGCATCCTTCGCATTGCAAGGGTGAAAATTCCTTTCATAAATTCACATTGCATGGCCTGGAGTCTCCAAATCGCTCCTTAAAGCTTCCAAGACTTTTCAGCTAATCAAAGCAATTTTTAATAGCTCACCAATTGTTGGCCGAACTTAGCTTGTCCCATTCAGCTCCCAATGTAGCTCATTACTTTCCAGCTGATTCCAAGGCCTCTAGAAGTTGGTTGTTGATGTCCCCAACACACAAGAAGCTACCTGGAATTTTCCTTTAACTTTCAGTTCATTAAGGCTGAACCGAATTGACCATTCATGTTCTCTAATGACTATTCGGCTAGCCCTTGTTTTTGGCTATAAATAGTTGTTTTGTAATCATTTTTAGGTTAGACAATATACTTTTGAAACTTATATGAAATCTGATTACTTTGTGAGTTTGTTTTCACCTCTCATTGTTCTCCAAAGACTCGTCTGACTTATCAAGTAACCCTTGTGGCGTCAACCCATCTTTCTACCCAAACTTATCACTTTAATCCCAAAAGTGTGGCGTTCGATTCATACTGAGGTTCCTATCATCTTTGATAGAGGGTCAAGTTTCTATCCACTTCACAAACCTTCCATCAACACCTTACCAACCTAAGCATTCTCATAAGTTACGTTAACACACTACCATTGTGTTAGTTCAACTTTTGAATCCTTAGCCAAATTGCATCCATTGACTTTTGTTTCATTTCCTAAACCAACAAAACTCTTTTGAGCCTAAATAATCCTTTTCTTCTAACCTATCTTCGACAAATATCAACATTACTCCAATTCACGATCGGGCACATCAACGACTCGGATTAATCAACGAGGTCGGGCGATCATCAACTCTCTTTGTTTTCTCTTGACTCAAATTGACCTATCAAGTTTATCCTGCGGGCAATCTGATTCTTCTTGAACTTCTCACTTCTTTGAAGTGTGGCTTTCAACCTATATCGATTGGTTTCTATCTCTTATAGATAGTGGGTCATAGGTAAGCTATTTGATATGACCTCATCCAAAAGCTCCATCAAATCATTGGCAAACTAATTGAGCTACCACCTGGTCCAATTACTCGAGCTCGGGCCAAGAAGTTCAAAGAGCTATCTCGGCCCTAGTTGAACAAGTTTGGAGAGAGGCTTTAACCAGACTCATCGATCGAGCTTGGGAGTGTCATCAAGTGCCTGATGTAATCTATTTCAAATCGAATTCAAACTTAGCTAGCTAATTTAGCTGTTGAATATGACTTAAATGTTCTTTAGTTATTTCAATCATATTAATTATGTTTTAATTCCAAACAACATTATTACATGTCTGATTATCTTGTTTTAAGTCTATTAATTGTGTCCTAGTTTGTACAACATTAATACATGTCTAAGTCAGACATCTTAATTATGTCTTAGTTTATTATAAATTAATTTGTGTTTTAGTTTGTCTTAAAGATGTACTTGACCGAGTTTTAATTTGTCTTACAGGTTATTCAAATAAACAGCTGGACATTCATGCATTATTCCAGATTCATTGAAGTCATTTATGGAGAAACATGCACCCGATTATTCATGCATCTTGGAGTTTCCTGGTCACATTCTTTTAAGTGACTATTCGTGAAAAGCTATGACAATCATTGATCCTTAATTGAGCTGATCAGCCAACTCCTTCTTTGTTCACACTATTGAGCCTTTCAAGTCCTAGTGTTCACACCTAAAAGACCATCCAAATCCATGTGTTCACATCAAGGGCCATTCGACTGCCACAAAATTCATCTCCTAGCAGATTATACATTCGGTGAACCAGGAAGCATTACCTTCAACTCTTAAACAACATTGACCAATCAAGTTAATGATTCTTTCAGCTCAACTATTAAGTCCACCTCAATGGCTATTTGGGAACTCCAATTGACAAAGCTCTAATGACTGTTCGGGGACTTCAATTATCAAAGCTAATTAATTAAGTTCTTCAAGAACTAATCAACTGAATTAAATTGAATTTCAGCTTTCTTTAATTGTAATTATTTTGTGTCTATTCTGCTGGTACTTAGCAGCCTATAAATGGTTTGCTTGTAACCTATTTTAAAAACTTTTGATCTTTGAATGAATTTTAACATATTTGTGAGTTGTCCAACTCTCGTTGTTCTTTGTGATTCAAATTGACTTATCTAGCTTGCTAGTGGTGTCAATATGTTTCATCTCGAACTTATCACTCAAAGAGTGTGGCATTCAACTCCTTATACTGATTGGTTCCTATCTTCCATAGATAGACGGTCACGGTGTTATCGATCTATTCATTTTTCACCTTGATAACTTAATAAGAATTGGGTCTCTATGTTCTAAAAGTGGTTCATTCTTCCACTGTTGAGTTCAATATCCATCTTTCCATCAATTTATCATCCATCAATTTCCTTTGTTTTAAACTACCAACCTTTGAAAACAGCCTTTTTGATTAACATAAACTTTGTTACTTAATTTTACGATCGGGTAACAAGCGACTCAATTTCATCATCGAATACGAGTTCTCATCATTTGGTATCGATCCGTTAAAATTAAGTAAGTATCATCGCTTTTCTTACTCCCGAGGTTGAAAAATATAAAAATTTGATTAAAATAATTTGAGTTAAAAAGAAAAGAAAAATTATTGCATACTGAATTGAAAGTTGCAAAGAGAGTTTCAGCTTTGTGCAAGATCCAAAAAAAGAAAAGCTAGCTTGAAAAGTTTATTTTTCCGAAATTTAAAATTTTCTTTTCCAAAATCGTTTTAGCCACACTCTCGCTAAAACCATTTTTCTTTCAAGCCTACCAAGACCAACATCATATCTTTCCTTGTTAACCATTTGATGCCGACTCTACAAGATTTGTCGCTAAGACTATGGCGGTACCAAGAACTTCGAGAAACGAACTAGAGAGGTAAAAGGCAAGAGAGGAGTCCATCAAAAGGTAAAAGCCAATTATGATTGAAAACATGAGGGGAGTGCTCAATTTTATTTCTTTTGAGAGAATTGGTAAGATTTGAAGTGAGGTGTTAAACAAGATGTCGCGAGCCCTAAACCGAATGTTGTTGGTAGAGGTACATCAAACGCTACTCAAGGTGGTGGCCTACGCCCCTATGAGAAACATAGTGGTGGTGGTGTGCCCAATTTGGCATACCAAGCCCTTCTTCAAGAAATGACCCATTTGCTTCAACAATAATTGGAGCCACTTCAAGAATGAATGGATCAACTGAAAGAAAGAACTTAATGAGAACGTACTCCTCCAAACCCAAGGATAGAGCGAGGTCAACCTTGGCAACATCAAAATGACCTATGTGAACCAAGTGACATGGAGAGCGACCAAGACTCCAAATGAAGTGAAAGGCGTCGAGGCGAAAGAAATCAAGGGCTAATGGAGCAAGAACATATAGATGACGATCTAAAGAACTTTAGGACGGCCATTCCCCCTTTCCAAGGTAGAATCGTGATGTGAGCTTGCCTACGAACCAAATGGAGAACGAACAAGAAGCCATCAAGCTGCCCATTGGTCCAATAACGCGAGCTAGAGCTAAACGATTCAAAGATGCTATTTTAGCAATGGTGGAACGGGTTGAGGAAAATGATAGCAAGGAGTTTAAAAAAGAGCTGAACATATTCAACTTCTTTGAAGCTGAATTTCGTTCTAGCTAATTAATTTGATGCTGGAATTTAGACCATTTAAATAAACATTTAAATAAGTTTCATTACAGTTTTTAAATATGTCTTAATTAATTTAAGTGTTTAATATGTCTTGATTTAGTTAAATTAAAGATGTCTTGATGTCATTTAGTTTGTCTAAATTATTACATGTTTTAAATTTGTCCAAATTAATTTATGTGTTATGATTTGTTAATATTTAAGTTGTCTCAATGTTATTTAGGATGTTCACATTATACTTTAATTTAGTTCAAATGAATTTGCTTGAAATTAATTAAGTTTATGTGTGTTTTAGGTGCAAATTAATTTGAAGGTGAATTGGATGATTCATGCATGAAGATTCAATGGATGTGAAGATGCATGCATATTGGGTTCATGCACCTAACGATACATGCATGGAATGCATTAAAATTGGTGTGCTGATTTTAAGTTTTCTATGTGTCCATTCGCCAAAAGAGATGATTGTTTATTATCCAAAGTCGCCATTTATTTCCTTCACATTGTTGGAAATCTTTTGGCCATTCGGTTCAAGGTGTTCACACTTTAAGGCTCTTCAAAACCGTCCATTCACACCGATATGGCTGCTCAAGTACTCTCTTTATTATTGGTAACTTTTCAGCAAGAGTTGCCTCTTGAATGCTCATTTAAACCCATTAGCGAATGTAGCTGCTACATGCATCTCCAAGATCCATTTGCTTAAGGTGGAAGCTTCATAGTTGGTCACAATTCAGCGAATCTACATTGCCCCATATTCATGAAGTTAAGTTGAATTTTAGTTGAATGTTTGCTTAGAAATTAAGTCTTGAACTTGTCTATTCGGCTACTAGTTGAAAGTCTATAAATAGTTTCTTTTTTCTTGTAAAGGACTTTTGATGAATTTCAATGAAATATCATTTTAGTGAGGCAATTCACTCTCTTTATTCTTCAAAGCTCAATTGACTTATCTTTACGAGTGGCGTCAATCGACTTTGTTTTCGAACTTATCACCATAAGGTGTGGCGTTCCAACTATACCGAAGGTTCCTATTTTGCTAAATAGAGGGTCTCGGTTTTATCTACCATGTCTATCTTTTTCTTTGAAACCTTTAAGCCCGGTCCTTATTTGCTAATAAGGGTTCGTTCTTGTTTCATTGAAACCACTTATCCCCATTTTGCTTCCCAAACCATTTAAAACCAATATAACTAATCTTATTGAATTTGAACTAAATCGACACTACCTAAATTCGATCGAACATAATACGACTCGTCACATCATCCTAATCGAGCTCAGATCGCTTGGTATCGAGTTGGTTAATTTAGGTACGTAAATTGTAGTTTCAAAAAATTTGAAAAAAATCAAAAAATCAAAAGAAAAAAATTGAAAAAAATTGCATACGGTCTAGGTGCGGACGAAAAGATGTGAAAGATCCGTAAAAAAAGAAAAAAAAAGAGTCTGGAGACACTTCAATAGAAATTTTTCCAAAATCACATTCTACACTCCTTAATATCCCTCTTGGTGAAATTTCACGTTATTAAAAAAAAAATTCTTCGTTTCCAATTAGTTAATCCATTTTATACGCCACATCTTTGAACCTTTCTTTCTTTCGAGCCTACCCTAAACCATACGACTTTCCCTTGCAAACCCCTTGAAGCCGACCCACAAGTGTAGATAAATCTAAGTAGCTTTTCAGAATATCGAGAATTGGATTTGAGAGGTAAAAGGCAAGAGAGTACATCAAGATAAGAGCTGGAAATAGAGTGAAACACGAGAGGAGTGAATTCTTTTCTTGTGAGAGAAATTGTGAGGTTTTTATGGTGAGGATAATTTCTTAATTTTATCATCATGTCTAGGAGCCCAGAACGACGAGCAACAAGTGGAGGAGCCTCAAATGCCGCTGGTGGAGGAGTTAATCTTCAACCAAGGAGAAACGTTCCCAGGCGGAGTGCCCGATCTACAAGTTCAAGCAATCGTATGCAGAAATTTCTCGTTTGTTCCAACCTCAATTCGATTCCCTTCATGAACGAATGGAACAAATGGAGGAACGAAGCCAACGTGCGAACACCCCTCCTATTCCGAGAAGAGAGCGAGAACGTCCATGGCAACATGCAAATGATCTATATGAGGTAAGTGACGTTGAAAGTGATCGAGCTTCGCGACAAAGTGCAAGGCGACAAGGCCGACGAGCACGGGGACCAAGAGATCGAGAGAGGACCGATGATGATTTAAAGAACATTAAAATGACGATTCCTGCTTTTCAAGGAAGGTCGGATCCCGAGGCCTATCTTGAATGGGAAAAGAAGGTGGAATTAGTTTTCGAGTGCCACAATTATTCGGAAAGCAAGAAGGTGAAGTTAGCTGCTATAGAATTCTCCGACTATGCCATAATATGGTGGGATCAACTCGTTGAGCCAAGACGCAATGGAGAACGTCCGTGTCTACATGGGTGGAAATGAAGGCGATTATGAGAAAGCGATTTATTCCCGCCTATTACCACCGGAATTGTATCAAAAGCTTCAAAGTTTAACTCAAGGCCAACGGCGTGGAGGATTACTACAAGGAAATGGAAGTGGCCATGATTCGCGCCAATGTGGAAGAAGATCGAGAAGCCACCATGGCTCGATTTCTCGCCGACCTTAATCGTGAAATCGCAAATATTGTGGAGCTACACCACTATGTTGAAGTCATTGATATGGTCCATATGGCCATAAAGGTTGAAAAACAATTAAAAAGAAAAGGTACGTCCCGCTCTTTCCCTAACACTTCTTCGATGACTAGGTGGGGCAAGGGACCAACAAACGTGATATGCCAAGTCGGAATAAAGAAGTAAGTGGTGCCACCAAGTTCAACAAACCGATTGCGAATCGAGTAAAGGAAAGATGGATGCTCAACCAAATAGATCCCGAGGCATAAAATGCTTCAAATGCCTCGGAAGGGCCACATCGCAAGTCAATGTCCGAACCGAAATGCGATGTTCATTCGGGATGATGGAGAGATTGAGTCCGGGTGAACAAGAGCAAGAGGTCATTGAACCAAACGAAGAAGAGGAAGAAGTCGAACAAGCGAGAGAATGGAGAAATCTTGGTTGTGATACGAGTCACAGAGGCCCAACCCAAATTCTTGAAGGCAAGGCCCAATAAGAAGATTCCAAGCCCAATCAAGAAATCCACCCATACTTAGTTGAAAATCGGCCAAATTGTCAAAGTGGCCCAAGTTGTAAAGTTTTATTTTATTTATTTATTTATTTATTTTTACTTAGTTTAATTTTTATGTAAATATTCATCCCGAGTCCCAAATAAAGACCCTTGGCTGAATTTCCATATTAAAATAATTAGGAGTTTTTTATTTTAGTTTTCTAATTAGATTAAGACTAGTTATAAGGCCTATTTAAAGGCATGGCTAGCCACCTTGTAAACAACTTCCCAAATATATATTAAATTTCAGATTTGTTGAGTGCAGAATTTTCTTTGAGGTTTTCTCAAGAATTCTCTCTTGAGCTTTCTTTAGAAGTTGTTTTAACAATCTTTTGATTGTGGGAGCCATCTTCAACCTTCTTCTTGCCATTGATATTCTTTGGAGGGGAGATTAGAGCCGCTTGAAGGAGTTGTGAGATCTTTCGGGATTTCAAGGCTTCTTAGGACTTATCTTTTAATTTCTTCACAATTCTTTCTTTATTTCGCTTGTGCGAATCTTTATCTAATTTATTTTCTGTTCTTATTGTGTTTTCAGCCTTTTTCTATCCCAAGGAATTAGCCCAAAAATCCCCAATTTCTAGGGTTCTTGCCGATTCATCCATACTATTTTTGGGAGAAATTAGATTGCCGAAATTTGGGGAAAACTATCTGGGTGTTCAATTGGGCAGAATCGCAATCTCTTTTAGGGTTTCAAGAATCCTTATTAACACTTATTTCTATTCTCAATTTGATTCTTTGCTGATTTGGGGATTTTATTTCAGATCTGGAAATTCAAAATTCTATTCTTTTAATTTTCTGTTTCGTTTCAGATCTGATTGTTTAGGGATTTTGTAGGAGTTTCTCGTGACTTGGCAACTTGATCTTGGTCCGCGCGCAACCCCGTATCATTTGGTATCAGATTTTGGGCGTTTTAGGTGTTTTTGGTTGATTTCTAAACTGATCTCTATTTTTTAAATTACAAATAGCAGTTTTACCCAGAAAAAATTTTGAAAAAAAAATTCATTTGAGTGGGTAAACGTTTTCTGATTGATCTTAAATTTTACATACATATTTTTGGCACTGTTATTGAATATAAAAAAATATTTCCCGCAAAAAAATAAGTCGAAAAAGTCAAAAAATTGAAAAAAGACAAAATCCAATAAAAAATTAAAAAAATATTCAGCGGGTTGAATTTGGTGCGCAAATTTTCCAGATCAAAAATTCAATATTTGAAGACATTCCAGATTTAATTTTGTGATTTTTTGAGATCGGGAACACCTCGAACGAAGTTGTCAAGTTACTCCGCAGTTTTTCGGGTTTTCTGTTTTCAACAATTTTTATTGATTCTTAGCTGTAGGTTTTCATTTGTTTGCTTTTTATTCTCCCTTTACAATATCTAACACCTTCTTGTTTCTTGTGTTAGTAGGATTTAAACGTGTGCACAATCCTTCCTCGGTGCAACACAAATCAATTGGTGTCTCGTCAGTTTTGCCATCCTAGTGCAAATTAGGATTCTTTGGTAGTTTGGTTCACACTCTCTAATTGGTTGATATAAACTCCGATAAAGAACCCACAAGATTGAATTCTACCTCATTGAGAATTTGAACTTTTATTTTGAGTGATTAACGGTGAGGTTTGCTAATTTTTCTTTTGAGTGTTGAGTGTTTGTTTTGCGTGTAGTCCAAAAAATAATAATAAGATGCTCCGCCGCACCCTTAACATCCAAATGGGAGACGATTGTGATAACCAAAGGACCAATATTTTCCATTCTAGGTGTTTTATAAAAGATAACTTATGTTCACTTATGATTGATAGTGGAGTTGTTCAAATGTAGTTAGCGCTTATTTGGTGGATTCCTTAAAGTTACCTTGCATCGAGCACCTAAGCCGTATCACCTTCAAAGGGCTTAATGAATGCTCGAAGTTAAGGTTACAAAACAGTCCTTGATCACTTTTAAGCTCGGGAATTACGAGGATGAGGTATGGTGTGATGTGGTCCCAATGCATGTGGCACACTTGCTCCTTGGACGGCCTTGGCAATTTGATCGTGATGTTACACACCAAGGCAAGCTCAATAGATACTCTCTTGTGTTTAAAGGCCGAAAATTCACTCTTGCTCCTTTAAATCCCAATGATGTATATAAAGATCAATTAAAAATGATGAAATTTTGTGAGGGGTGAGGAGAAAGGAAAATAAAAAGACAGAGAGAAAAGAGGCTAGTAGTGAAAAAGTCAAAATTTAAATGGCCCAAAGGTGAGTGTATCCAAGTGGCAAAACTAGAGAGAAAAATTGATTGCAACAAAAAAGAAGTGCGGAGAGCCCTACTCAATAAACAACCTTGTATCCTTGTGAGGTTTAGGCAAAACTATTTATCTCTATCTAACATTAGTGGATATTTGCCTAGTGTGTTTCAATGTCTTTTGCAGGATTATGTGGATGTTTTTAGTGAGTCCCCTAAAGGTTTACCACCTTTACATGGGATAGAACACTTCCATTGGCCACATATGAAGAAGGATGTCGAAAAGGTATGTTCTAAGTGTATCAAATGTAAACAAGCAAAATCTAAGGTAATGCCTCATAGCCTTTACACTCCTTTGCCGATTCCTACTTCACCATGGGTAGACTTATCCATGGATTTTATTCTAGGATTGCCACGAACTAAGAAAGGAAGCGAGAGTTGTTATTCTCTTGATTTGCCTTGTGTAAAATCTGCGAATTTGTGCAAATCTATTTTGGTGAATAAAAAAAGTTTTGAATGTAAGTTGGTACGTATGCGAAAACCCTCATGGTTTAACTTGATTGGTTTAATGAAATCTTTGTTACACTTCGGCATGACTAATCAAAATCAAGTTTTTAAACCTGGAATCTATTTTGGTATATTTTGTTGGAAAATCAAGCATCATCTATTGTGTGCAAATACTTTCTATTGTTTTGATACTTGGTTTTTGAATAAGGTAACGAAATTTGCCAAATTTGTTTTCAATTTATATTCGTATTCTTAAACAGTTTATGTGGTTATACATGAAGTTTGAGTTGCATTTGACAAAGGTTAACTCAACAACGGAGTTTCGACTACACTATGCCCCCGATGAGCGAAGGTTTGTATTAAATGGAAAAGGTAAAATCGACCCTTATTCTTCTCATTATAAAGGTAAGATGCTTGAAACTTTTGAAACACCTTTGTACTCCTCGGATAGTGACAAATATCATGTTGATGATTTAATTTTGTAAAACACTTAGATCGAAACATGCTTGATCGTCTATTTTATTTATTGATGATCTATCTGCTTTGATGGTTGATAAAAGATTATTGTTTTGATAATTTTATGATGCATGTGTGAGTGAATCTATAGTCCGTCAATTAATGCATGGTATGATTGTGCAACTCGTGAACCGTGTGAACCTTTTCAAATACCTATTTGTGACGATTACGTTTACCATTTGATTTATTACTCGCGATTTATTCATGGTTTGTGGAAACAATTTGAGAGGATTGAATGCTTTAAAACATGTCCATCTTTCAATGTGGCTGACTTGTCCCCATTTGATTTTTCAGATTCGAGGACGAATCTTTTTGAGGAAGGGGGGAATGATACGAGTCACAGAGGCCCAACCCAAATTCTTGAAGGCAAGGCCCAATAAGAAGATTCCAAGCCCAATCAAGAAATCCACCCATACTTAGTTGAAAATTAGGCCAAATTGTCAAAGTGGCCCAAGTTGTAAAGTTTTATTTTTATTTTTATTTTTATTTATTTATTTATTTATTTTTACTTAGTTTAATTTTTATGTAAATATTCAGTCCCAGAGTCCCAAATAAAGACCCTTGGCTGAATTTCCATATTAAAATAATTAGGAGTTTTTTTATTTTAGTTTTCTAATTAGATTAATACTAGTTATAAGGCCTATTTAAAGGCATGGCTAGCCACCTTGTAAACAACTTCCCAAATATATATTAAATTTCAGATTTGTTGAGTGCAGAATTTTCTTTGAGGTTTTCTCCAAGAATTCTCTCTTGAGCTTTCTTTAGAAGTTGTTTTAACAATCTTTTGATTGTGGGAGCCATCTTCAACCTTCTTCTTGCCATTGATATTCTTTGGAGGGGAGATTAGAGTCGTTTGAAGGGAGTTGTGAGATCTTTCGGGATTTCAAGGCTTCTTAGGACTTATCTTTTAATTTCTTACTGTCAATTCTTTCTTTATTTCTGCTTGTGCCGAATCTTTATCTAATTTATTTTCTGTTCTTATTGTGTTTTCAGCCTTTTTCTATCCCAAGGAATTAGCCCAAAAATCCCCAATTTCTAGGGTTCTTGCCGATTCATCCATACTATTTTTGGGAGAAATTAGATTGCCGAAATTTGGGGAAAACTATCTGGGTGTTCAATTGGGCAGAATCGCAATCTCTTTTAGGGTTTCAAGAATCCTTATTAACACTTATTTCTATTCTCAATTTGATTCTTTGCTGATTTGGGGATTTTATTTCAGATCTGGAAATTCAAAATTCTAATCTTTTAATTTTCTGTTTCGTTTCAGATCTAATTGTTTAGGGATTTCGTAGGAGTTTCTCATGACTTGGCAACTTGATCTTGGTCCGCGCGCAACCCCGTATCAGGTTGTGAAAAGAAGCCTTACTTTGCAAGGTGCCGAAAATGATCAACAACGCGAGAACATCTTCCATACGCGATGCCAAGTGAACGGTAAGATTTGTTGCGTTATAATTGATGGGGGAAGTTGTACAAATGTGGCTAGTACATTGATGGTGGAAAAACTCGGATTGGTCACCACCAAACATCCCCATCCGTATAAACTCCAATGGCTTAACGATGGTGGAGAATTGAAGGTAACAAAGAAGTCCTTATCTCGTTCACAATTGGAAAATATCAAGATGAAGTATTGTGTGACGTTGTACCGATGCATGCGGGGCATCTTCTTTTGGGACGCCCGTGGCAATTCGACAAGCGAGCAATCCATGATGGATACACCAATCGGTTCTCTTTCAAACATATGGAACGAATGGTGACTCTAGTCTGCTATCACCAAACAAGTTTACGAGGATCACTCAAAATGAGGAATTCAATTGAAAAATCAAAAGAAAATGAGAGAGAGCAAAAGATTGAAAAGAAGAAAACAAAAGATGAGTGATAAAAAAGAGAGAGTGATTCAAAAGAAAAGAAATTAGTGATGAGAGTGAAAAAGGAATTTGTTTGTAAAGAGAGGAAGTTCGAAAATCGATGTTATTGAAACAACCATTGTTGGTTCTTTTGTACAAGGAGAGCTTGCTTGGCACTAACGAATTTGATGACAAATTGCCTTCTTCTGTTTTGTCTGTGTTGCAGGAATTTTAAGACGTATTCCAGGAAGAAATCCCGAGTGGGTTACCACCTATTCGTGGAATTGAACACCAAATCGATCTTGTGCCGGGAGCCGCAATTCCAAACCGACCTGCTTACCGGAGCAATCCTGAAGAGACGAAAGAATTACAAAAGCAAGTAAATGAACTCCTTGAAAAGGGCTATGTGCGTGAAAGCCTTAGTCCATGCGCCGTGCCTGTTTTGCTCGTTCCGAAGAAGGATGGAACGTGGAGGATGTGTGTGGACTGCCGTGCAATTAATAAGATAACCATTAAGTATCGTCATCCTATACCGCGATTGGATGATATGCTTGATGAACTAAGTGGCGCAAGTTTGTTTTCAAAAATTAATCTTAAAAGTGGTTATCACCAAATACGGATGCGTGAGGGAGACGAGTGGAAGACTGCTTTCAAAACAAAGCATGGGCTTTACGAATGGCTCGTTATGCCATTTGGCTTAACGAACGCCCCAAGCACGTTCATGAGGCTTATGAATCATGTTCTAAGACCTTTATTGGTAGATTTTATGTAGTATACTTGATGATATATTGATCTATAGTAAAAATTTGGATGAACATGTTTTACATCTAAAGGCTGTTTTGGAAGTATTGAGAAAAGAAACCTTGTATGCTAATTTGAAGAAATGTGATTTTTGCACTAACAAGGTTGTGTTTTTAGGTTTTGTTGTTAGCTCGGAGGGTCTTGAAGTCGATCAAGAGAATATCAAGGCGATCCAAGAATGGCCCCGTCCGACGAATGTCTCCCAAGTTTGAAGTTTCCATGGATTAGCAAGTTTTTACTGACGATTCATGCCAAACTTCAGCACCTTAGCCGCACCCTTAACTGGGGTTATTCGTAAGAATTCTAATTTTGTATGGGGAGAGGAGCAAGAAAAATCATTTCTGAAAATTAAAGATTGTTTAACTCATGCACCATTATTAGCTTTGCCTAATTTTGATAAAACTTTCGAGTTAGAGTGTGATGCATCGTGTTTAGGTATTGGAGCCATGTTGATGCAAGATGGACGCCTATCGCGTATTTTAGCGAGAAACTCAACGGTGCCGCTTTTAAACTACCCGACGATGACAAGGAGCTCTACTGCTTGGTTCGAGCCCTAAAACGTGGCAGACTATCTTTGGCCCAAAGAATTTGTAATACACACCCACCACGAGTCCTTGAAGTATTTGAAAGGGCAACACAAGTTGAATAAGAGGCATGCTAAGTGGGTAGAATTTCTAATCTTTTCCATACGTTATTAAATATAAAAGGTAAGGAAAACGTAGTGGCTGATGCACTATCTCAAGGTATGTGTTGCTAAATATTTTGGATGCAAAATTGATGGGGTTTGTATTCCTTAAAGATTTATATGTCAACGATGCTGACTTTGGTGAATTTTTAGGTTATGCTAAAAGGAGCTTACGAGAAGTACTATCGACATGATGGGTACTTGTTCCGAGAAGGAAAGCTTTGCATACCCCAAGGTTTCGTACGAGAAGTGTTGATTGAAGAAGCCCATAGCGGAGGATTAATGGGGCACTTTGGTGTTGCTAAGACATTAGCTACATTGCACGAACATTTCTTTTGGCCCAAGATGCGACGAGATGTCGAACGATTTTGTAATAGGTGCATTGCGTGCAAACGGGCTAAGTCACGAATCAAGCTCCACGGTTTGTATAAACCATTACCTATTCCCGAAACCCCTTGGTCTGATATCTCTATGGATTTCGTGCTAGGTTTACCAAGGAGTAAAAATGGCCGAGATTCAATATTTGTGGTTGTAGATAGGTTCTCAAAAATGGCCCATTTTATAGCATGTCATAAAACTGATGATGCCGTTAATATTGCTAACTTATTTTTCAAAGAGGTGGTCAGGTTGCATGGCATGCCTAGGACGATCGTGTCCGACCGAGACGCGAAATTTCTTAGCCATTTTTGGCGAACACTATGGGGTCGTCTTGGAACCAAGCTGTTGTTTTCAACCACTTGCCATCCGCAAACGGACGGCCAAACCGAAGTGGTCAACCGGATTCTGTCTACACTGCTTCGAGCTATTATTCGAAAGAATTTGAAGGCTTGGGAAGAATGCTTACCACATGTGGAGTTTGCGTATAATCGAGCTGTTCATTCAGCTACCAAATTTTCTCCTTTTGAAATTGTCTATGGTTTCAATCCATTAACTCCACTTGATTTATTGCCATTGCTTCTAATCAACTTGTTCATGTAGATGGGAAGCGCAAAGCTGATTTCGTCAAGCAATTGCACCAACGAGTTCGGGACAATATTGAGGCCAAGACCAAGAACTATGAGCAACATGCTAACAAAGGTCATAAGCGAGTTGTGTTCGAACCGGGAGATTGGGTTTGGTTGCATATGCGCAAGGAGAGATTTCCTATGCAAAGGCGATCCAAACTTCTTCCGAGAGGGGATGGACCGTTTCAAGTCCTTGAGCGAATTAACGATAACTCCTATAAATTGGACTTGCCTGGTGAATATAATGTTAGCGCGACTTTTAACGTTTCTGATTTGTCTCCATTTGATGCAGATTCTGATTTGAGGACAAATCGCTCAAGAGGAGGGAATGATGTGAGCTTGCCTACGAACCAAATGGAGAACGAACAAGAAGCCATCAAGCGCCCATTGGTCCAATAACGCGAGCTAGAGCTAAACGATTCAAAGATGCTATTTTAGCAATGGTGGAACGGGTTGAGGAAAATGATAGCAAGGAGTTTAAAAAAGAGTGAACATATTCAACTTCTTTGAAGTGAATTTCGTTCTAGCTAATTAATTTGATGTGGAATTTAGACCATTTAAATAAACATTTAAATAAGTTTCATTACAGTTTTAAATATGTCTTAATTAATTTAAGTGTTTAATATGTCTTGATTTAGTTAAATTAAAGATGTCTTGATGTCATTTAGTTTGTCTAAATTATTACATGTTTTAAATTTGTCCAAATTAATTTATGTGTTATGACTTGTTAATATTTAAGTTGTCTCAATGTTATTTAGGATGTTCACATTATACTTTAATTTAGTTCAATTGAATTTGCTTGAAATTAATTAAGTTTATGTGTGTTTTTAGGTGCAGTCGTGATACGAGCTCGTTTCGTATGAAATAACGAGTCGTAATATTTCCCGATCGAAATTAGGTAGTGTCGGCCTTGAAATAAATTCAAGTCTTGGTGTTTAAAATTAAATGGCTTTGGGAAACAAGGGAGTTTGATGGAGTGTTGTTTGCTGGATATTTCAATGAAAACAAGTCGAACCCTTATGATACGATCTCGGTTTAGTAGTTGAATCTGAGTCGTTTAGTTCCCGATCGTAAACGAAGAAGTATGTTTGAATAAATCGATTCAAGAGAAAGTAAAGAGAAATTGGGTTCAAAGGAAGCAAGTCGGATGAACAAAGTTCGTATGGTTTTTGGTTTAGATGAGAAAGAATTGGTTTGAATTTGGTCGAGTTCGGTTTTGGGTTTGTTACGAAATGGTAATGTGATTTGGTTCAAAATGGTAATACGATTTGGTACGAATTGGTAAGGTGATTTGGTTCGAAATGGTAATACGATTTGGTACGAAATGTTAATGGTTCAAAAAGGTCAAGAGTGAACCAACACTAAAGAAGAGTGTTGACCCGAAACTTATAGGACCAAATTGAGTTGGAAATGGTGGATAAGGACCTTGACCCAATACTTAGTAAAGTATGAACCAAAGGTATCAAAGGTGAACGCCACACTCGGGTTGGGGAGTGATAAGTTCGAAAGAAAGACTCGGAAAGACGCCACTAGAAGCTAGATAAGTCTTACGGGTCTCGAACGAAATTTGAGAGAAAATGCCTCACAAATTTGGCAGCAATTCGTTACTTAAAATGTCAAAAAGTCCCTTACAAAGTGAAAATTCAGCTATTTATAATAATCCACTAGGCTAGCCGAATGGTCACTTAAATTCCTTAAAAATTAAGCAAATGAATTACTTAAATGGGCTAGCTAGATTCGGCTGAACTTGGAGCTCCAATGGTCACCTTCTAGATGGACAATTGAACTTGGAGCTTGAGGGAGTAAATGGCAGCAGCTACATTCGGTTGATGTGCTTAAAGGAGCTCATTTAATTGGCAACTATTGCTGAAAAATTACCAGCAATTAAGAAGATGTTGAGTAGTCACTTTGAGTGTGAAAACCAAGTTTTGAAGAGTCTTTGAATGTGAACACCTTGATCCGAACAGCCATGATGTATTCAACAAAGGTGTAAGTAATAAATTCACTGAATGGTCACTTAGGAGACTTCAAACTGCAGCCAACTTCATTCTCCCATTCATGCATGTGTCGTCCCTTCATGTACCCTCTTTAATACCTTTCATGCTCCAAAACGTTCATGGATGATGTACCGCAGCAACATTCATCAAATAATTCAAATTCATGTTTAGACACATTAAATTAACACTAAAATGCTGCACATTAAATTCGGCAGCCTTAGGACATAATTAAAACAAGTAATAAAGTTAACATATTAAAACAAGCTTAAAAACATATTTATAAGCTGTATAAATTAAGACAAAATTAATAACATGTCATAATAACTAAAATATCATGCATAATTAAGTTTGACCAGATTTAAGACCAATTTAATAACGAAAATTAATTAAGCTTGTAAATAACTAATTTAACTAACTCAATTAATTATTTCAGCTACTATATTATTGACTAAGTTATTTTGAGCTAATTTTGAGCTGGTTCAAATTTAATGAGCTGAAGTGGAGCTTAATTCAGCTCGTAACAAAGTGCAAGGAAGGCTCATCGAGTTTGTCCAAGCTTCATCAATGCATCCAACCAAAGTCTCGCCCCAAACTTGATCTACTAAGGCCGAAACAGCCTCCTTGAATTGTTTAGCTCGTGATCGGGTGATTGGACCTTGAGGCAGCTCCAAAGGCTCCTTGCTCGAGCTAGGTTGGACTTGAGGCGTGGCTGTATATCTTATTAGCAAATAAGGACCCGGGGCTTAAGGTTTCAAAGAAAGAAAGGATTTGGGATAAAACCGAGACCCTCTATTTAGCAAAATAGGAACCTACGGTATGAAGAACGCCACACCAATGGTGATAAGTTCGGAACAAAGTCAGATTGACGCCACTTGTTGAAGATAAGTCAATTTGAGCTTTGGAGAATAAAGAGAGAGTGAATTGCCTCACTAAAATGATATTTCATTCAGAAGTTTGTCAAAAGTCCTTTTACAAGAAATTGAGCAACTATTTATAGTCTAATATCTAGTAGCTGAATGGACATATTCTAGACTTAATTTCTAAGCAAAAATTGAACAAAAATTCAGCTTAAATTCATGTATATGCTTGCATCAAGGTTCGGCTGAATAGAGACCAAGGAAGAGCTTTCAATGAACTTGGAAAATGGCAGCAGCTACATTCGCCAATGGAGTTTAATGAGGTCATTCATGAAGCAACTATTGATGAAAAATTACCAGCATTAATTGGCAACTTGAACAGCCATTTAGAAGTGTGAATGGACGGTTTTGAAGAGCCTTGAAGTGTGAACATGGCTGAACCGAATAGACATAGTGTGAACAGCTTTTATACGCCCTTGGGAAGAGAATCGCCAAGCTTGAAAGGATGAAAAGCTTGATCACTCTTGGCCGAATAGTTGCCTTGAAGAACACCAAAATTAATCAGCTTTTAATGCATTAATTCAGCTGCACATGCATCTTCAAATTCATTGAATCTCCATGCATGAATCGCCTAATTCATCTCCAAATTACCGCACCTAAAATAAACATGAACTTAATTAATTTCAAGCAAATTCATCTGAACTAAATTAAAATATAATGTGAACATCCTAAATAACATTGAGACAACTTAAATATTAACAAATCATAACACATAAATTCTATTAGACAAATTTAAAACATGTAATAATTTAGACAAACTAAATGACATCAAGACATCTTTAATTTAACTAAATCAAGACATATTAAACACTTAAATTAATTAAGACATATTTAAAAGCTGTAATGAAACTTATTTAAATGTTTATTTAAATGGTCTAAATTCCAAGATCAAATTAATTAGCTAGAACGAAATTCACTTCAAAGAAGTTGAATATGTTCACTGCTTTTAAACTCCTTGCTATCATTTTCCTCAACCTGCTCCACCATTGCTAAAATAGCATCTTTGAATCGTTTAGCTCTAGCTCGCGTTATTGGACCAATGGGCGCTTGATGGCTTCTTGTTCGTTCTCCATTTGGTTTGTAGGCAAGCTCACATCGTCAATTTGAAGGTGAATTGGATGATTCATGCATGAAGATTCAATGGATGTGAAGATGCATGCATATTGGGTTCATGCACCTAACGATACATGCATGGAATGCATTAAAATTGGTGTGCTGATTTTTAAGTTTTCTATGTGTCCATTCGGCCAAAAGAGATGATTGTTTATTATCCAAAGCTGCCATTTATTTCCTTCACATTGCTGGAAATCTTTTGGCCATTCGGTTCAAGGTGTTCACACTTTAAGTGATGTGATCTAGCTCGATTGATTGAGTCGATTCACTTGTTTGCCCGATCGTCAACGAGAAGAGTCGTTCGTTTGGTGAGAAAAATGGATTTTGATTAACTTTAAGCGGAAGTTGGAAAAAGGGTTCAAAGGATAGGTGAAGTTTGATGATTGATGTTAGGTTCGGGTTTTACAAGAAAAATAAAGTTTATAATTTTAAAGTTAAAATGGAGATGGTAAAGTGAACTCAAGCTGAAGAACAATTCAATACTATATGAAGTATTGCCCCGGGACTTATGTTGCTTAAGGTGAATTTGATGGATAGTCGAAGATGGACCTTGACCCGTTACCTATATTGAGGTAAGAACCAAAGGTATAAAAAGGTGGGGAACGCCACACCGTAATGGTGATAAGTTCAAGGAGTCGGTTGACGCCACTAGCGAGCTAGATAAGTCGAACGAGACTCGCATTTAAATAGGATAGGAGGATACCTCTCAATCAAGTTTTCAATAATCAAATTCATCACCTTTACAATAAACAAGTAAGCTATTTATAGGCAAAGACTAAGCTAGCCGAATGGGCAACTTAATGGCTAAGAATTCAGCCATGAATATGCTAGAAATTTCTAGAAAGAAATAATTAATTTGCTGAATGTGCATGAATGAAGCATTAAAATTCGGTTCATGTTTGGAGATGATGCATGGATTGACCGAATCATCATGTTGCTTCACTAGATGCATTCATGCATCCTTAGCCTTGAAGAATCTCCATAATTCCATGAATGTGCAGCCCTTTAATGATCCTACATCTCCCTTGGCTGAATGAGGCATTAATGTGCCTAAAATACTTGAATGGTCATCTTGAAAATGCATGAATCATGCATGAAACGTCCCATGTACTTTCCCCCATAAATATGATCCATGAATCTTCAAATACATGAACTTTCAGCAACTCCCTCTTGCATGAACGTCCCAAATGCATGTGCTACTTTAAATGCCATCCATTGAACCTCAATTGTGCATGCACACTCCCATACATTGCACCAATCCGTTCATGAACTCGCAGCAAATAACATCGCAAGTTAAATGCATTTCGACACATTAAATTAGCAAGATATGAACTCAATAATTTGCACATTAAATTCGCCATACATATTAACAAATTCGACATATTTAAAACATCATAATTAATTAAGTATTTAATTTAGATATAATTAAAACACTTAATTAATTATTTGTCCAGATTTTAACAAATCAATTAACTTAAAATAAACAACTAATTCAACTAAAGATAAATTAAATGGTTTATTTCAGTAAAATAAATGCAAACTAAAGAAAGCTAAAAATAAGCTCATTGGGTTAAAATTGAGCTGAATTGATCTCGAATGAGCTGACTTGAGCTCAAGTGAGCTGGAAATGAGCTAAACAGAGCTCAACGAGAAGAAAATGAACTAATTCAGCTCGCATGGATTTGCAAACAATGCT
Source organism: Gossypium raimondii (assembly GCF_025698545.1). Taxonomy (NCBI): domain Eukaryota; kingdom Viridiplantae; phylum Streptophyta; class Magnoliopsida; order Malvales; family Malvaceae; genus Gossypium; species Gossypium raimondii. The sequence continues at coordinate 20,159 of NW_026291320.1, read as the reverse complement.
TAGGGAGCTGGTCCAAAAGTGTGCCCGAGGCGTGGTCGTATCATTAAGGCTCTTCAAAACCGTCCATTCACACCTGATATGGCTGCTCAAGTACTCTCTTTATTATTGGTAACTTTTCAGCAAGAGTTGCCTCTTGAATGCTCATTTAAACCCATTAGCCGAATGTAGATGCTACATGCATCTCCAAGATCCATTTGCTTAAGGTGGAAGCTTCATAGTTGGTCACAATTTAGTCGAATCTACATTGCCCCATATTCATGAAGTTAAGCTGAATTTTAGTTGAATGTTTGCTTAGAAATTAAGTCTTGAACTTGTCTATTCGGCTACTAGTTGAAAGTCTATAAATAGTTTCTTTTTTTCTTGTAAAAGGACTTTTTGACGAATTTCTGAATGAAATATCATTTTAGTGAGGCAATTCACTCTCTTTATTCTTCAAAGCTCAATTGACTTATCTTTACGAGTGGCGTCAGTCTGACTTTGTTTTCGAACTTATCACCATAAGGTGTGGCGTTCCAACTATACCGAAGGTTCCTATTTTGCTAAATAGAGGGTCTCGGTTTTATCTACCATGTCTATCTTTTTTCTTTGAAACCTTTAAGCCCGGGTCCTTATTTGCTAATAAGGGTTCGTTCTTGTTTCATTGGAAACCACTTATCCCCATTTTGCTTCCTAAACCATTTAAAACCAATATAACTCATCTTATTGAATTTGAACTAAATCGACACTACCTAAATTTGATCGGGAACATAATACGACTCGTCACATCATCCGAATCGAGCTCAGATCAAATCAATTTCGAGGATTACCTAGAATGGGGGAATAAGATTGAACTTGTATTCGAGTGTCACAATGCTTCCGAAGGTAAGAAAGTCAAGCTTACAACAACAGAGTTATCTAATTACGCTATTATTTAGTAGGATCAACTCACCATGAGTGGACGGAGAAAAGAAGTACGTCCAATGTCAACGTGGGCTGAAATGAAGTCCATTATGACAAAGTTGTTCATCCCAGCTTACTATCACTAAGAGTTGTATCAAAAGTTGCAAAGCCTTACCCAAGGTAACCAAAGTGTAGAAGATTACTACAGGGAGATGGAGGTAGCAATGATCCAGCTGATGTCAAGGAGGATCGAGAGGCTACTATAGCAAGGTTTCTTGCTGGTCTCAACCGTGATATCACCAATGTGGTGGAGTTGCAACACTGTCAAAATCATTGACATGGTCCATATGGAAATCAAGGTGGAGAAGTAACTGAAGTGAAAGGGCACCATACGAGCCTCTTCTAATGCCACATCTACTTCCAGATGGGAAGAAGAAGTTAGTACAAAGGAAGCTCCAAACCGTACCAAGGAGATTAGTGGAGCCACAAAGCTTAACAAGCCAAGTAGCGAAACAACCAAAGGAAAAATAGAGGTTGCACCTAGCCGAACCCGAGACATCAAATGTTTTAGGTGTCTTGGACGAGGTCACATAGCCAGTCAATGTCCCAATCAAAGTGCCATGTTCATAGGGGACGATGGAGAGATCGAGTCTGAAGGTGAATAAGAAGAAGAAACAAATGAGCCGACCGATGATGAAGAAGATTTACAATATGCTGTTGATGGCGAAGTCTTGGTCATCAAGAGGAGTTGAAACCTTCAAAGCACGGAGAACGAGCAACAATGTGAAAATATATTTCACACCCGCTGCCATGTCCAAGGAAAAGTTTGTAGCATCATCATTGACGAAGGAAGTCTGCACAAACGTAGCCAAAGACTATGATGTTGGAAAACTTGGTTTAACCACTACCAAGCATCTGATCTATACAAATTGCAATGGCTTAATGATGGAGGGGAACTCAAAGTAACCAAGCAAGTTGTTGTTTCCTTCTCCATTGGTAAGTACAACGACAAGGTTGTGTGCGATGTGGTGCCAATGTACGCCGGTCATCTACTATTAGGAAGACTATGGCAATTCGACCGAAGGGTTATTCACGATGGTTATACCAATAGGTATACATTTAAGCACCTAAGGAAGAATGTCACCTTAGCACCCTTTACATCGAAACAAGTTATGATGACCAACTTATGTTGAAAGCATTTGTTGAAAAATCGAGAGGAAATGAGTAAGAGAAAAAAATTTATCAAGAAAGAAAAAATGATAAAGAAAAAGAAAGTGAATTGCAAATACAAGAAGAAAAACAAAGAAAAAGAGAGAGTGAATCTGGCAACTGGAATTTCTATACCGATGAAAAAGAAAGAGAGATTGAAAAAGAAACGAAAGAAGAAGAGAGTATTCAAAAAAAGGGGAGGACTATTTTTACTAACCCATATTTGAGTTTGCCTTTTGATTTCTCTTCATTTCAGGTTTATAAATTCCACCCAAGGACGAGTTCCAACTTCATTACCTGACCGGCAAGAGACAATTCCAATTGATCGAAAAAGGTCAGTTGGAGAGTAAAATATTCTTCAAATCTCGAAGGAAGCAAGGTAAGGAACCTCTTAAGATTCAATCAAATTGGTACTCTTGGAATTTCATTGAAAAGTTTGCCAATGTTTTTTATTTTAAAAAAATTCTTTATAATAACCTGTGTTGTTGTTATTCATTGAATAGAGTTGCTGATTCTGTCCCGAATAGTGTCATAAAGTGTTTCTCTCATCACTTGTTTCATGTTGATTCAAATAACTTCAAATTGCAAGATGATTTGGACATTGATGTCTTTGTTCCAACTATATTTTTAACGAAATTTGATTGTCATATGTGATAAAGAGTTTTAATGTAAAAAGCATAATCTGTTCGATTTAGATTGCTATGTGAATTCTTTAAATCCATGTGAGAAAATTTTGTGGATATCTTTGCCTATTCGAAGGAATTTTGAGAGTTTTGATTGTTTGAACATACCTATGCCTAAATCTTTTTTGTTTAACATGTGTGAATTGTTGCTGAAAGAAAATTTTTTATTGTATTCGAAAATAAGTGATCAAAACCATGTGTTTAAACCCGGATCATGTTTTCATAAGTTATTATTGATAGAAGGTGAGCATCATAATTTTATCTTGTATAAACGAGTTGGCCACTCCCATTTGCTTCATGTTTTATCATTATTTTGAATACAAAATATGTGAATTATGATGACTTATAAAGTCAACATCAAATCTTTGACCCGGTGATTGTTCTATATTATGGTTGAAAGGATTTAAGCGTGTTTTGCATGATTATAACTTTCAATTACTTCATGCTTCTTCTATGTTGCCACCATGAAACCATGGAGTTAGATTTAAATGGTAAGATAAAACTTTGTTTTGATCTCGAGTTAACTTGATTTTACATCATTTGGAAGGAACGCTTGATATTCATTATGTTTATACTGAATTGCAACATCTTTGCATTGTTCCAAGATCGTAAGTGATGGATTGAAAGAAATCCTTCATTCTAATTTTGTTTCTGAAAATGTTTTTGACTTTCAGGTTTCGAAAAGATTTATGTTAAATTCAATGGAAGAAAGATATAACTTAAGGCATTATGATCAACAAAGATTGTTTTCAAGAAAATGGACTGATTTGAGGATAAATCATTTTGAAGAGGGAAATTGGGTCTGGATTTACATGAGACAGGAGAGGTTCCCTGCACAAAGAAGATCCAAGTTTTTACTAAAAGGAGATGGACCTTTCCAAGTGTTGGAACGAATTAATGATAACTCATATAAGCTGGATCTATCAGGTGAGTATAATGTGAGTGCGAGTTTCAACGTGTCTAATCTTTCTCCTTATGATGTAGGTGACGATTTGGGGACAAATCGCCATGAAGAGGAGGATGATATGACCTCGCCCAAGAGCTTCATCAAATCTATTGGCAAACCAATCGAGCTACCACCGGTCCAATTACTCGAGCTCAAGCCAAGAAGTTCAAAGAAGCTATCTTAGCCCTAGTTGAATAAGTTTGGGAGAGGCTTTAACTAGACTCATCGATCAAGCTTGGAAGTGCTCATCAAGTGCCCTATGCAATATGTTTCATACCGAATTCAAACTTAGCTAGCTAATTTAGCTCATGAATAAGACTTAAATGTTTTTAGTTATTTCACCATATTAATTATGTTTTAATTCCATACAAGATTATTACATGTCTAATTATCTTATTTGTTTTAAGTCTATTGATTGTGTCCTAGTTTGTACAACATTAAAACATATCTAAGTGATACGAGCTCGATTCGGATGATGTGACGAGTCGTATTATGTTCCCGATCGAATTTAGGTAGTGTCGATTTAGTTCAAATTCAATAAGATGAATTATATTGGTTTTAAATGATTTAGGAAGCAAAATGGGGATAAATGGTTTCCAATGAAACAAGAACGAACCCTTATTAGCAAATAAGGACCCGACCTTAAAGGTTTCAAAGAAAAGGAAAGAAATGGTAGATAAAACCGAGACCCTCTATTTAGCAAAATAGGAACCTTCGGTATAGTTGGAATGCCACACCTTATGGTGATAAGTTCGAAACAAATTCAGATTGACGCCACTCGTAAAGATAAGTCAATTGAGCTTTGAAGAATAAAGCAGTGAATTGCCTCACTAAAATGATATTTCATTCAGAAATTCGTCAAAAGTCCTTTTACAAGAAAAAAGAAACTATTTATAGACTTTCAACTAGTAGCCGAATAGACAAGTTCAAGACTTAATTTCTAAGCAAACATTGAACTAAAATTTGACTTAACTTCATGAATATGGGGCAATGTAGATTCACTGAATTGTGACCAACTATGAAGCTTCCACCTTAAGCAAATGGATCTTGGAGATGCATGTAGCAGCTACATTCGCTAATGGGTTTAAATGAGCATTCAAGAGGCAACTCTTGCTGAAAAATTACCAATAATAAAGAGAGTACTTGAGCAGCCATATCGTGTGAATGGACGGTTTTGAAGAGCCTTAAAGTGTGAACACCTTGAACCGAATGGCCAAAAGATTTCCAAGAATGTGAAGGAAATAAATGGCGCTTTGGATAATGAACAATAATCTCTTTTGGCCGAATGGACACATAGAAAACTTAAAATCAGCACACCAATTTTAATGCATTCCATGCATGTATCGTTAGGTGCATGAACCCAATATGCATGCATCTTCTCATCCATTGAATCTTCATGCATGAATCATCCAATTCACCTTCAAATTAAATCACACCTAAAACACACATAAACTTAATTAATTTCAAGCAAATTCAGCTGAACTAAATTAAAGTATAATGTGAACATCCTAAATAACATTGAGACAACTTAAATATTAACAAATCATAACACATAAATTCTACCGACAGATTGAAAACATGTAATAATTTAGACAAACTAAATGTAATCAAGACATCTTTAATTTGACTAAATCAAGACATATTAAACACTTATATTAATTAAAGACATATTTATAAGCTGTAGTAAAACTAAATTAAAGGTTATTTAAATGGTCCAAAAAATTCCAGCAATTATTAACTAGCTGGAACGAAATTCAACTTCAAAGAAGTTGAAAATGTTCAGCTCATCTTTAAGCTCCTTGTTTTCTTTTTCCTCAATTCGTTCCACAAGTGCTGAAATAGCATCTTTGAATCGTTTAGCTCTAGCTCGCGTTATCGGACCAATAGGTAGCTTAATGTCTTCTTGTTCGTTCTCTACTAGGTTCGTAGGCAAGCTCACATCACTAAGTCAGACATCTTAATTATGTCTTAGTTTCTTAAAAATTAATTTGTGTTTTAGTTTGTGTTAAAGATGTACTTGATCAAGTTTTAATTTGTTTTATAGGTTATTCAAATAATTGGCTGGACATTCATGTATTGTTCCAGATTCATTAAAGTCATTTATGGAGAAACATGCACCCGATTATTCATGCTTCTTGGAGTTTGCTGGACACATTCTTTCAAGTGACTGTTTGTGAAAAGCTATGACAATCATTGATCCTTAATTGAGTTGATTAGCCAGCACCTTCTTTGTTCCCACTATTGAGTATTAACTTTAGCTCTTAAGCAACATTGACAAATCAAGTTAATGATCCTTTCAGCTCAACTATTAAGTCCACCTCAATGGCTGTTCGAGAACCCTAATTGACAAAGCTCCAATGACTGCTCGGGATTTCAATTGTCAAAGTCGATTAATTAAGTTCTTTAAGAGTAATTAGTGAAACAAATTGAATTTCAACTTTCTTTAGTTGTAATTATTTTGTGTCTATTCGACTGGTACTTAGCAACCTATAAATAGTTTGCTTGCAACCTGTTTTAAAAAAATTTGATCTTTGAATGAATTTTACCATATTTGTGAGTTGTTCAACTCTCGTTATTCTTTGTGATTCAAAATGATTTATCTAGCTTGCTACTGGCGTCAATCTGTTTCTTTTCAAACTTATCACTCGCCGAGTGTGGTGTTCAACCCCTTATACCGATTGGTTCCTATCTTTTATAGATAGAGGGTCACAGTATTATCCATCTATTCATCTTTCACATTGATAGCTTACTAATAATTGGGTCTCTATATTCTAATAGTGGTTCATTCTTCTGCTGTTGAGTTCAATATCCATCTTTCTATCAATTTCTTTTGTTTTAAACTACCAACCATTGAAAACAACCTTTTTGATTAACATAAACTTTGTTACTTAATTTTATGATCGGGCAACAAGCGACTCGATATCATCAACGAATACGAGTTTGCAACACTATGAACTCTATTTTTCAACTTAAAGAGCTACTATAAGAATTGGGTCATTTTTGCCATATAATATTGGTTTTTTCTTTAGTCTTAAGTCGAACCTATCTTTGCCATCTCTATCCACTAAAAATCCCTTTGTTTCAAGCCAACTTTGTTCGTTTACAACTCTTCCAAGAACCTAGCCCATACTTCTTAATGTTACGATCAAGAACACAAGCGGCTCAATTCACCCAACAAGTATGAGATCGCATCACCATCATCACCTCTTTAAACTTCTTTTATCTAGTACGTGTTATAAACCCGATAAGAATTTCAATTGGATCCTCTCTTGAAATAGGCAACTTGGAGTTTGGTCCACTTAATGAACTCGAATGCACTTAAATTGTTCCCGTGCATGTATCAACAAGGAAACCAAATCCAATTGGATTGTTTCAAGGAGTCAAAGCCGATTAGGGACACACTTTGATGTGATTTTGCACACCAAGGTTGAATCAATTCTTGTCAAGGTGAAACAAGTTGATGTTGGGCTGAATATCCATGAGCCACATATCTTGAGATGGTCGAAATGAAGACTAATCCTTTGTGGATACTAATTGGGCCAACCGTGAGGGGTCGAACCAAGTGGGTCAAAAAAGAGTTTAAAGTGCCTATGTGTGGAAGTTGGGAACAAGTCTGAATTAATCAAGTTCTGGTTGGGCCAAGACGAAGTCAAGTATCGGTCCAAGAGTTGTGGGAAACCTCCAATGGGTTTGATTAATTATGGGACAATTTTCAAAGACTTTAATTAAGTTTATTTTAGTTTATGCTTGCATCTTTCAATTAATATCTTGCATTATTAATCTGCATCTTTAAATTATGACTTGCATTATGTGTTCTGCATTTAATTATGTCATGCATTACATAACTCATATGTTAATAAAGTTTATATTTTAAAATTATGTCATGTATTATGTAACTCATTTTTTATTTAGTTTGCATCTTAATTAAACCATGCATTTAAGCATCTTACTTGTTAATTATGTTTAAGCATGAGTTAGTTTCATAAGTGTGTAAAGTGTGTCATTTATTTTGGTGTTACTTTTTAATGCATAAGTTATAGTGTATTTATTTCCATTATAAATAGGGTGTTTTAAGTTGAATAATAATTTGAACAGATTGAAAATGTTTAAATATTCATTTCTTCTTGTTTAGGTGACTATTCAAAGGACCAAGGAAGGCTCTTCAAATTCTGTTCGATTTTTGGTGCACATAAAGCTTATTTATGGAGCCAATTAAATGGAGGAAAACACAAGCATTAAGACATTTAGTTTAGGGGAAAATGAAGGAGCATTAAACATTCATGAAGAAGATGACTTTGAAGCTACACATGGAATAGTGAAGAGACATAACCTTTCAACTACACATGGTCAAATGAAGAGAATTATTCAGCATAAGTTATGGACACAATTTAATTGCATTAGATGAATGTGTTAATGGCTAATAATGGTACCGAATGTGAATGGTCACCTCTAGGTCTATATAAACTAGAATTTAAAAATTTGTAGAGGACTTTTGCTTGAATTTAAAAATCAGACTTTTTGTGAGATAATTTTCTTTAAGGTTCTTCATTGAAATAGTTTTGACCTTATCAAACTTTCTAAGTTTGTGGCATTCAAAATTGTCTTATCTCACTATTTTCTATCCCAGGGTGTGGCGACTTCAATACACCAAAGTTAAAGTGTTCTGTCAAGTTTAAGTGGGTTGTAGTTTTAATATAGTTATAATCCCTAAAGAATTCAAGTGCTTTGGGTCAAGGTTTCCACCGCTTGAACCATTTCAAAATGATTATTCACATTGAGCTATTTTCTAAACATCCAAGCTCGAAATCCATCATTTGGTATCGAGCTTGGGATTCCCTAACTAGATTTAAACAAAAACAAAACACAAACAAATTTGTTAGAAGTGATTTTAAAGACAAAAGAAGATTGTTTTGTGCAATAATGTTTGAAACAACAAGAAAAGATTAAAACTCCTAATTTTGATGTGTTTCTTGTTAGAGCAAGATAGGAGAACGTCTTTCTTGAAGCAAATTCAACCCAAAACGAAAATCAATAAAATCAAGCAAGCCAAAATAGCAAGAACTAACTTAAATAAGAAAGAAACAATAAATTAAGGATAAAAAGAGAAGATGACATCCTAAGAAGCCTTGGAAACATTAAGAACCCACAACTTCTTTTAATAGCTCTAATTCTCTCTCCAAGAAAGAGATCTTGGTAAGAAAAAGCTTGAAAATGATACCCACAACCTGAAAGATTGTTAAAGCGACTTCTAAAAGAAACTCAAGAGCAATTAATGAAGAAAAACTCAAAGAGAATTATTATTATGTCAAAAAATATAAACAAATTGTATATGTATAAGGGTGAATGTCCATGCTACTTAGGCCCCAAATATAAGTTTTCCTAACCCTAATAGAATAACTAACACGAAAACTCATCAAACAAAATAATTTTAAGTCCGGACTTTGAATGAGAATTTAGCCAAAAGGATTAAATGGGCTCTTTGGGCTGAATTCTTACATGATGATCCACCTATTAAAATAAAATTAGACCTATAGTTTAAATACTTTACAATTTGGGCCACTTTGATAATTTGGTCTGATATTCAATTAAATTACTTTCCAAAGTTCAAGGTGGGCTTCTAGAAATCTTAATAGGTCATTTTTTCAAGAACTTGGTCTTGTGATCCGTTTGCTCTCAAAATTGGCTCGTTCAAGCTCATACATGAAATCCAATGTGCCTTGGCCGCAAGATTCAGTTTCTTGGACCCAGATTTCCAAGATTTGAGATCTTCATTTTCTTGATTCTTGAAATTATTTGAAACAGTAAAATTGGATCAAGATTTGGTTTCTTGATTTTCTTGAAAATAAGAAGCTGAATCTTGATTTTCTTTTTCGATCGTATGTCCAGCTAGAGCCTTGGTAACGAAGTCTTGGATGGTCCTGTTCCATCTTTCTTGGATTTGCTTAGTTTTTGACCTTGTTATTGGGCCTTGAGGAAATTTGAGCCCATCATGTTCATGAGCCTGATTTTGGGCCTTGCGACTTATACCAAAGTGTGAACAGATTTTAGATTAATATGAACACAATAGATGCCAAATTTGAAAGGCCATTTGACGGCCTATATAAATCGTGTACTAGAACCTTTGTAAGGTTGAACATCTTTTTGAATATAAAATATATTTGGGAGAATTTCTCTTTACGGTTCTTAACCGAACTTATCGAACTTATCAAACTCTCACAAGTTTATGGTGTTCACCCTTTGTCTTATGATACAGAATGAGAGTGGTAGGACGAAAGTGAACCGTAAAGTTTGTTTAAGTCACAAATTTGACTTTGGGCTCTATACGTTGGGAAAGATACTTGGATTTTGACAACTTGAAACCTAATAAAATCCAAGTTAGATAAAAAATTAAAATAAATAATAAATCTACAATTAGAACAATAAGAAAGAACATAAAGAAGATAGATGGAAAGATAGAATGTGGTATGTAGAAGTCCTAAAAGCCTTAGAAATACGAAGAATCTACAACCCCTTCAAGCGGCTCTAAATTATTTTCTAAACTTGGTATTGTAATCCGCTTTGCTCTTGAAATTGACTCATTCAGGCTTGTACATGAAATCCAATGCGTGTTGGCTGCGGATTCGGTTTCTTAGACCAAGATTTCCAAGATATGGAATCTTGATTTTCTTGACTCTTGAATTTTTTTGACCCAAAAATTACCCTATTTACCCTTATACTCGGAATATCCCTAAAACTCATTTTTTACCTAATTTCCATCCTTTTGTGAATTTTGGTCAAAAAATTTCCCAAAATACCTTTCTACACCTTTCTTAACCCTCCATCTGACCACACACCATCTATACATTTTAAACTGACTGTTACAAGCATTCCTTGTTCAACTCCTAATTAGTTCAATCTAGAAGTTTGAGAAGATGGCTTGATTTGAGGAAAAATCATTGTTAAGAGGGAGGGTATGATGTGATTCCGGTCACATCACGTTACGAAGCCATTCAAAGATATCGAGATTGGGTGAAACATGAGCGCCTAAATGAAAAATGAAACATCTCAAGGGCTCGAATGATTTTTGGGCCAACGTTTTAATGACTTTTAAATTAAAGTTTTGATTGCATTTTAATTCTGCAGTTTTATTTGCATCCAATTTATAAGTTTCATATGATTTTATGTTCAGCATGAATTGTGTTTTAAGTTCATATTTTGTGCATGTGGGATATTGCGTGTTTTTATATATATATGTGCATGTGTTAATTTGATGCATTAGTGTGTCATTTTTCATACATGTATGAGTGTTTTCATGATGTGATAAATCTAGATTTTATGTGTGTGAGTCCTAGTCTAGGATTCTTGCTAAATCATGGTATAGAATTATGCTTAAAGTGTTGCCTATTTATACTTGATGTAGGAGATCATTCATTGCAAAATGCATGCATAAAGGAACCTTCCGAATCTTCACAAATGAATCTTTCAATAAGGTTCATGTGGCTTTTCATATGGTGTGCAAGATACATGTTAACATGCATTTCTTAAAGGTGCAGATTCATGAAAATAATGAAAGTGCATGGATGATGGCAACATGGGAGATGAATTTCTAAACATTCAAGTTGTCCATTCAAGTATTCAAGACACATTAAAGCCTCAATTTAAGTTGGTACAAATCCCATGCTATACACATTCGGCCAAGGGAGATGTAGGAGAACTAAAAGTTGCACATTCATGAAATTATGGCTTTTCTTCAAGGTTAAGCATACATGAATGCAAGAAGTGAAGCAAGATGATTATTCACCAATTCATGTACCATATTTAGGCATGCATGTAATTTTAATGCTATGTGTGTGAATATGTTAAATACAAGTGTGAACAGATTTAAGATTAATATGGACACAATAGATGTTGAATTTGAATGGCCATTTGAGGGCCTATATAAACTCTGTACTAGGACCTTTGTAAGGTTGACCATATTTTGAATATAAAATATATTTGTGAGATTTTCTCTATGGTTCTTAACTAAACTTATCGAACTTATCAAACTCTCATGAGTTTATGGCGTTCACCCTTTGTCTTATGATACGGAATGAGAGTGGTAGGATCAAAGCGAGTAGTAAGTTTGTTCAAGTCAAAATTTGACTTAGGGCTCTAGATGTTGAGAAAGAAACTTGGATTTTCACACAACTTGAAACACAATCAAATCGAAGTTAGATAAAACAATTAAAATATATAACTTAGGTAATTAAAATAGAATAATAAATCTACAATTAGAACAATAAGAAAGAAAATAAAGAAGATAGACGGAAAGATAGAACATGGTATGTAAAAGTCCTCGAAGCCTTGGAAACATGAAGAATCCACAAACCCCCTTCAAGCAGCTCTAATTTCCCCTCCAAGTAAGAAAACTAGGCAAGAAAAAGTTTGAAGATGATTCCCAGAATCTGAAAAGAATGTTAAAACTCTTTTAAAAGAAACTCAGGAGAAATTCTTGAAAAGAAAACTCAAAGAGAATTTATTAACTCAAAAGACAAGTTGAATAATAATAAGTTGAATGATTTGTGTAAAATGAAAAGGTATATATATAGGCTAGCTAAATAAATCTAAATAAAACTCTTAAGTATACTAGAACTCTAATTAATCTAAATAAGAAGTAGTTTTAAACTAAACTTTCTTGATATGAGCTCGCCCATGAAGATAGGTGCTTAATCCATGGAGTTGCCTTTGGGGCCAATTACTCGAGCACGTGCCAAGAAGTTCCAAGATGCTGTAGCAAGCTATATTGCTCGATTGTGGAGTGATGGGTTGATTGCCCATAAAATGCCCACTCAACTAGCTTGATTCGCACCATCCTACAAGCTGATTTTAGCTCGTGTCACTTAATTCAGCTCAATTCGACTTAATTAGTTCAAGGAGCTGATTATATTTATTTTGAATAAATTTAATTAGTTGTGTTAGTTAGAATCAGCTCAAAATCATTTAATTAAATAAATGTGTCTTAATCTGGACATTCTTAATTCAGCTTATTAAATATGTTTTATATTAATACATGCCTTTAATATGTCCATATTAAGTCATAAATTAAATGTGTTTAGTTTAATTACAAAGTTTTAATGTGTCTTGATACGACCCTGCCCCGAAAACATCCTTGGTTTAGTTCATCAAGCGACAATCGCAAATTCTTGCAAGTTGATCGAGATTGTTTCAGTTCAATGGAGCTCAAATTCGAGCTAATTTCAGCTCATTAAATTTGAACTTCAATTTATTTTAACTTATGCTTTTAAATAGTTGCTGGAATAAATTAAGTTCATTAGTTAGTTTATTAATTTCAGCATGCACATGATTTAATTTGGGTCTAATAGTTTTTATATTAAATTTTCTTTATTTAGTATATGATTTAATTATGTTTTCAATTAGTACACATTCATTTGTCATAGGTTAAGGCATGCATTTAATTTGTCTATGTTTCAGCCGAATTTATTATGTCTCATTGTTGACTTAATGTGTTTGAAGTCCAGCCGAAATTAATTGTCTTTAGATGCATTATTTGACCGAATTTAATTTGTGTTTGCGGTCATTAAATTGACTACTTAATGGCTAAGGAGACATGCATTTAAGGTGATGTTCCCATGCATGGAGCGGCATTTAAAGGAAGCAAAGACATGGATTTAATGAGATGTTCCCATGCATGGACGGCATTAATTAGTTCTTTGGAGCTTGCATGCATGGCGAATTTAATGAGCAGCAAGGGAGATGTTCGATGCATGGAACGGCATTTAAAGGAAGCAAAGACATGGATTTAATGAGATGTTCCCATGCATGGACGGCATTAATGAAAGCATGCAAGGGGGACGTTTTGAATGGCATTAAAGTGGTATTGCTTGGTGCACAAAGAAAGAGTCATTGTTTGGGAATTTCAAGTGGCCATTAGGCCAAAACATGTTTGTTGCTTGTTGTTTAAACCAAGGTGACGTTTCATGCTTCCAAGGAGCATTAAAGGCCGTCTTCAGTTCCAAAGTGATGCTTATTGTTGTCTTGAACACACCAAAGGACTTACAAATTTAGTTCAGCTCATTTAAGTTGAAGGAAAGTATTTAGGAGCTATTTGTGTGCCCAAGACGTCATTTAAAGTCTGCTGCTGGCCATCCAATTTCCAAGGCTGATTATTGAAGGATATTAAAGATTTTGATGCCATTGCCGTCCCCAAGGTCTAGGATTCTTCAAAGGAGTGAACTTAGCTCTTAAGCTATTTTAGTTCATTAAATTTGCTCATTTAATCTGAATTTTGTGACCATTCGGTTGGGCACATTATAGACTATAAATATGTTGTAAATGGCTTGTTGGAGGGACTTTTGGCTAAAATTTATGTTAAATTTGAGACTTGAGAGATTATCAATTCTCCTTGTTCTTTTCTCGAACTGAATCGACTTATCAACTTTCTTGTGGCGTCAATTCTTTTCCTTGAAACCGAACTTATCACCTTTATTGGTGTGGCGTTCCTATACCTCGGTTCCTATCATTCTTGGTAGAGGGTCAAGGTTAATCTTCCAATTCAAACCAAAGTTTTACCTAAGTGTCCTATTAAGATTCGGGTCAACAATTTCTATATTGTTGGTTCTTTCTTTGGCCTTAGCCTAAATTTTATCTACCCATCCCATTATTCATCTTTCAACTTTCATTTGAAAACCTTTCCATTCGATTTAGTAATTATTTTTGCTACCAAAACTAAGCTACTCTAGAACAAGCAACTTCTTACTCGAATTCACGATTGGGCAATACATACGACTCGAGACATCCATAACCGAGCTCGTATCATGTCTTGACTTAGACAAATTTATTAGTGGCTGCTAGTTAATTTGTCTTAGTTAAATTAATGTGCAGATTTTTAATATGTCCAGCTGATGATTTCATGAGTATTAAACTTGTCTTAACCACATTTATTTGATGTTTTTCAGCTAGCTTAATGGTAAAGGAAGCTCATAAAGAAGGAGCATGTATTTGGGCACATGCATGGACGGCATTTAAAGTGCAGCTACCTTGTGTTTCCAGCTATTTTTTTTTTGTGTAGCTCAATGGACTTCAAGCTGATATTTTGAGCTTCTCCAAGGGTCAATTTCGTGGAGAGCAATGGCCAAAAGGTGCTTCATAAATTCCAGCAACTAATTCACTTGGTGGCTACTCATATTCGCCAAAGAAGCATAATTCTTGAAGCTGTCCATTTCTCTTCTCCATAGCAACAATTAAGCTATTTTAAAACATTAGTTGAATGGGAATTATCATCCTTAAAGGGCCACGAATCATCTCTTCTAGAAGGTTATTATTGATTTTTTTGTTGTTTATGAATGCATCTAGGAAATTGCTAGGAAGTTTCCTAAAGAAGCTTAAGGCTTAAGAATCTGATTAGACTATTCGCTACCTTAGTCCATCCTATAAATAGGCCATGTAATTCACATTTTGGAGGTTAATGAACAATTTGATAGCTTTGCTAAATTGTGAGGTTGTTTTCAACTCTCGTTATTCTCCAAAAACTTGTGAGACTTATCAAAGTTCTTTGTGGCGTCAAACTTGTTTTGTTTCTACCGAACTTATCACTTTAATCCCAAAAGTGTGGCGTTCGATTCATACTAAGGTTCCTATCATTTTTTGATAGCGGGTCGAAGTTTTTATCCATTCAACCAACTATCCATCCACACCTTACCAACCCAAGCATTCTCCTAAGTTACGGGTTAACACATTCCTATTGTGTTAGTTCGGCTTCGAATCCTTAGCCAAATTGCTTCCATTGTTTTCTGATTCATTTCCTAAACCAACAAACTCTTTTGAGCCTAAATAAACCTCTTTCTTCTAGCCTATTTTGTAAAGCCTCAATTTACTCCTAATTCACGATCGGGCAATCTTTACGACTCAATTCGATCTCGAGGTGAGGGCGTATCAAGTTGGTATCAGAGCTTGTCGAATTAGAGTAAGAATCGTTGTAATCGGTATTACGAGATTGTAAAAAAAATTTGAAAAAAAAATTCAAAAAAAAATTCGAAAATATATATATATATTATTTTGTGTTCAAAACTTTCTATTGTATTCAGCAAAGTGTAAAAAAAAAATTCGTAGTTGGATAGTAAAAGCATTGTTTGTTGCTCGAGGAACCGTATTTATATAGCCACACTATTTCCTTCTATTTTTTTTCTTTCTTTGTTTGTTAGCCTACCCGATCCTAAAATAATTCCCTACCAAGCCACATCTATTTTGTAAGCCGACCCCAATCAATTTTGATTTGTCAAACTTAGTTTGCGAAGAATTTCGAGAGGCGAAAATCGAGTGGTAAAAGGCAAGAGAGATTGGTGAGACTATTAGAGAGTAGAAAAGCCAAAGTGAGTGATTATTCTTTGTGAGTTATTGGTGAGTTCTTGTTGTGAGTCTTTAAAGAATTAAAAAAAAATGTCACGAAGTCTGGAAAGGAATCGAAATGAGGTAGGTGGGTTTCGTCCCATAAGAAATGTTGGAGGAGGAGTGCCGGATCTCACTTTGCAAGCCATTATGCGAGAAATGGAGCGATTGTTTGATCGCAAGCTTGAACCAATCGAAGACCGCTTATATCGAGTTGAAATCCGAGGACAACGCGAAGCGACTCCGGAAGATGCAAGGCGAGAATGAGAGCAACCAATTGACAACTTTGATGAAGGAGAATCCGAAGGTGACCATTTGTCTGAACAAGGAAACCCACAACGGTTCCAACGAAATCGAGGTCCAAGAAATCGAGACCGTCCTGATGACAATCTCAAAAATATCAAGATGACTATTCCACTGTTTCAAGGAAAGAATGATCCTGAATCTTACTTGGAGTGGGAAAAGAAGATGGAACTCGTCTTCGAGTGCCATAACTATTCAGAAAATAAGAAGGTAAAGCTCGCTGCCATTGAATTCTCGGATTATGCGATCGTGTGGTGGGATCAATTGGTGACTAGCCGAAGGAGGAATGGGGAGAGGCCTAACTCTACGTGGGCTGAAATGAAGGCTGTTATGCGCAAGCGATTTGTTCCCTCCTATTACCATCGAGAGTTGTACCAACGATTGCAAAGTCTCACTCAAGGCAACCGAAGCGTCGAGGACTATTACAAAGACATGGAAATTGCTATGATAAGAGCCGACGTGGAGGAGGATCGTGAAGCAACCATGGCGAGGTTTCTAGCCGGCCTAAATCGGGATATTGCCAATATCGTCGAGCTACAACACTATGTAGAAGTTATGGACATGGTGCATATGGCAATCAAAGTGGAAAAGCAATTGAAAAGGAAAGGATCCACTCGAACATATCCAACGGCTTCTACCAACAAGTGGGCTCAAGGGACTAGCAAAACTCCTAATCGGCCTAAGGAGCCTTTTGTTGCTGCTAAATCCAACCAACCAAGTTCGAAGCTAGCAAAAATAAAAACGAGGCTGCTTCGAATCATTCTCGCGATATCAAGTGTTTCAAGTGTCAAGGAAGAGGCCACATTGCGAGTCAATGTCCTAATCGACGAGTGATGGTGGTTCGTTCAAATGGCGAGATTGAATCCGAAGATGAACAAGAGGAGGAGCCTGAAATTCCCATGGAGGAAGGTGACGAGCTCGAGCTGCCCGTTGAAGG
Source organism: Gossypium raimondii (assembly GCF_025698545.1). Classification (NCBI taxonomy): domain Eukaryota; kingdom Viridiplantae; phylum Streptophyta; class Magnoliopsida; order Malvales; family Malvaceae; genus Gossypium; species Gossypium raimondii. The sequence goes on along the minus strand of NW_026291320.1, from coordinate 2,839 downwards.
TGAATTACTTGTTGTCAAAAGGAGTTTGAATATCCAAGTAGCCGAGGAGGAACAACAACGAGATAACATCTTTCACACCCGTTGCCATGTTCAAGGTAAGGTGTGTAGTTTGATTATTGACGGAGGTAGTTTCACCAACGGCCGCAAGTTCTTTGCTTGTTGAAAAACTTGGTTTAGCCACCACAAAGCATCCAACCCCTTACAAGCTACAATGGCTAAATGACGGAGGTGAACTCAAGGTGACTAAGCAAGCAAAAGTGGCGTTTTCCATAGGCAAGTACCAAGACGAGGTGATTTGTGATGCCGTGCCCATACACGCGGGGCATTTGCTATTGGGCCGTCCTTGGCAATTTGACCGACGAGTAGTCCACGATGGTTATACAAACCGATATTCATTCAAGCACCTTGGAAGGAATGTTACATTAGCTCCTCTCACACCGAAGCAAGTGCATGAAGACCAACTCAAGATGAAGCAATCTATTGAGCGAGAAAAAGAAAAAGAGAAAACAAAAGAGTGAAAAGAAAAGGAAAGAAATGAATGATGAGAGTGAGGTAAAACAAGAGTGACAAAAGACAAAGAACAAGAGTATGAAAATAAAAAAGAGTGTTTTTGCTACAAAAGAGAGATTCAAAATTGATGTTGGCAAGGCAACCCATCTTTGTACTTATGTTCAAAGAGTGTTTATTGGAAACTAACGAACTTGAAAATACTTTGCCTACTCCTATCGTTTCTTTGTTGCAGGAATTTGGAGATATTTTTCCCGAAGAAGTGCCAAATGGCCTACCTCCCATTCGAGGAATCGAGCACCAAATTGATTTTGTGCCCGGTGCTGCAATTCCAAATAGGCCAACATATAGAAGTAATCCCGAGGAAACGAAGGAATTGGAAAAACAAGTAGCTGAATTAATGGAGAAGGGCTACATCCGTGAAAGTTTAAGTCCGTGCGCGGTTCTGGTTTTGTTGGTTCCTAAAAAGGATGGATCATGGCGAATGTGCGTTGACTGCCGCGCCATCAATAAAATTACCATAAAATATCGCCATCCTATTCCCCGCCTCGATGACATGCTTGATGAACTTAGTGGAGCCCAATTGTTTTCGAAGATCGATTTAAAAAGTGGGTATCATCAAATCAGAATGCGAGAGGGAGACGAATGGAAAACTGCGTTCAAAACTAAATATGGTTTGTATGAATGGTTGGTAATGCCATTCGGACTTACCAACGCTCCTAGTACTTTCATGCATCTCATGAATTATGTTTTACGTTCGTTCATTGGGAAATTCTGTGTTGTATATTTTGATGATATTTTAGTTTATAGCAGGAGCTTGGAAGATCATATTCAACATCTACGTGCCGTGCTTGAAGTCTTGCGAAAAGAGGTACTTTATGCCAATTTAAAGAAATGTTCTTTTTGCACTAATGAAGTTGTTTTTCTAGGCTTTGTGGTAAGTGCTCATGGTTTAGAAGTTGACCAAGAAAAGGTCAAGGCGATCAATGAATGGCCGCATCCAACAAACATCAGCCAAGTGAGGAGTTTTCACTGGTTGGCAAGCTTCTACCGAAGGTTTGTGCCTAGTTTTAGTTCTGTTGCTGCCCCCTTGACAGGTATAATTAAGAAAAATTCTCCTTTTGTGTGGACTGATGAACAAGAAAATTCTTTTAATAAGCTTAAAGAATGTCTAACTAATGCACCATTGTTGTCTTTACCGATTTTAACAAAACATTCGAGATAGAGTGTGGCGCTTGGTATCGGCATTGGCGCGCGCTTTGATGCAAGATGGACTGACCTATTGCATACTTTAGTGAAAAGCTTAACAGACTACGTTGAATTATCCAACGTATGATAAGGAACTATATGCATTGGTCCGAGCTCTCGAAACATGGCAACACTATTTATGGTCGAAGGAATTAAGTAATCCATTCGGACCACGAGGCTCTAAAGCATTTGAAGGACAAACCAAGCTCAATAAACGTCATGCCAAGTGGGTGGAGTATTTGGAGTCGTTTAAACGTGATCAAGTATAAAAGGGTAAGGAAAATGTTGTAGCCGATGCCCTATCACGAAGGTACGCACTTGTCAATTTAATGGATTCTAAATTGCTTGGTTTTGAATTTATCAAAGATCTTTATAAATCGATCTTGACTTTGGTGAATTTATGAGTCTTGTTCGCATGGTGCTTGTGAAAAGTACTTTCAGCATGAGGGCTATTTATTTCGTGAAGGCAAGCTTTGTGTGCCTCAAAGTTACGTGAGAAACGTCCTTGTAGAAGAAGCTCATAGCGAAGGACTTATGGGCCACTTCGGAATTGCTAAAACATTAGCAATATTGCATGAACATTTCTATTGGCCCAAAATGAAACGTGACGTAATAAGGAAATGTGATCGTTGCATCACTTGTAAGAAGGCAAAGTCACGAATCAAACCGCATGGTTTATACACCCGTTGCCTATTCACGATGCTCGTGGGTAGACATTTCAATGGACTTCGTTACGGGCCTTCCAAGAACCAAAGAGGAGAGATTCAATATTTGTTGTTGTAGACCGTTTTCAAAAATGGCCCATTTATACCTTGTAATAAAACTGATGATGCTACTAACGTTGCTAATCTGCTTTTCAAGGAAGTTGTTAGGTTGCATGGAATCCTCGAACCATTGTCTCCGATCGCGACACAAAGTTTCTAAGTCATTTTGGAGGGGCGTTGTGGGGAAATTGGGCACCAAACTTCTATTTTTGACGACATGCCACCCTCAAACGGATGGCCAAACCAAGTAGTCAACCGTGTGTTATCAACATTGCTTGAGCTATTTTGAAAAAGAATTTGAAGATGTGGAAGATTGCTTA
>NW_026291319.1:0-16690 GCF_025698545.1 Gossypium raimondii | reverse complement strand
GTATGATCGCACCCAACTCTTGCCAATCTATTCATATAAATCGCCTTTATCCAGCCATCAATTTAAATGCAAATTCACCAAATATCGCTTCAAATTGTTTATTTCAAAACGAAATAACGAATGACTTACACCAAGTCGAGAAAATGCAACTAAAAAACATTATATGAAATAAAATGGGAGGGTGCAACACGAGATTTCCAAGAAGGTCACCCATCCTAGTACTACTCCCAAGCACGCTTAATAGAGTTCCGGGATCCGCAATTTGGGATGATCGCAACCCAACTTGACAATCTATTCATATAAAGGTCCCTTTATTGCAGCTTGGCCAAAATTTAAATGCAAAACCAAATATCCGAAATTGTTTATTTCACAAAACGCAAATAACATTGAGTTAACCCGCCGAGAAAATGCAACTAAAAAAATTATATGAAATATAATGGAGGGTAAACAGACTTCCTGGAGGTCACCCATCTAGTACTATTTCCCGCCCGCTTTAACTGAGTTCAGGGATCCGCATTAGTGCCGGTATGATCGCACCGGCCAACTCGCAATCTATTCATAAATGCCTTTTATCGATTGCCCAAATTTAAATGCAAATTACCAAATATTGTTTCAAATTGTTTATTTAAAACGCAAATAACGAAGAGTTACACCACGCCGAAAAATGTAACTAAAAAAACATTATATGAAATAAAATGGGGGTGCAACACGGACATCCGGAGGTCACCCATCCTAGTCCTACTTCCCAAGCACGCTTAATCGGGAGTTCGATGGGATCCGCATTGCGGTATGATCGCACCCCGCCTCTTAAATCTATTCATATAAAGGTCTTTTATCGCAGGGCCCAATAATTTAAATGCAAATTACCAAATATCGCTTTCAAATTGTTTATTTCAAGACGAAATAACGATTGAGAACACGCCGAGAAAATGCAACAAAAAAAATATGAAATAAAATGGGAGCGGTAACACAAGGATTTCCTGTGAGGTCACCCATCCTAGTACTACTCGCCAAGCACGCTTAATCATGAGTTCGATGGGATCCTGCATTAGTGTCGGTATGATCGCACCCCAACTCTATGCATCTATTCATATAAAAGCGCCTTTATCGCAGCTATGCCAAATTTAAATGCAAATTCACCAAATATTGTTTCAAATTGTTTATTTCACAAAACGCAATAACGTAATGAGTTACACCACGCCGAGAAAATGTAAAAAAAACATTATATGAAATAAAATGGAGGTGCAACACGGGACTTTCAGAGGTCACCCATCCTAGTCCTACTCTCGCCAAGCACTTAATCGGGAGTTCGGGATCCGGCATTAGTGCCATGATCACGCCAACTTCAAGTAATCTATTCATAAAGCACGCCTTTATCGCACTTGCCTACTTAATTTAAATGCAAATTCAAATATCGCTTCAAATTATTTATTTCACAAGACGAAATAACCATTGAGTTACACCACGCCGAGAAATGCAACAAAAAAAATTATATGAAATAAATGGGAGGGTGCAACACGAGGACTTCCTGTGAGGTCACCCATCGAGTACTACTTCACCCAAGCACGCTTTAATCCATGAGTTCTCGGCGATCCGGCATTAGTGCCGGTATGATCGCATCTGCCGTCTTCATGTAATCTATTCATATAAAGGTTGCCGATCGCAGACTTTGCTCGAATTTAAATGCAAATTCGATCAATATCGCTCAAATTATTTATTTCACAAAACGAAATAACGTAATTTGTTACACCATGTCGAGAAAATGCAATTCAAAAAACATTATATGAAATAAAAGGGAGGGTGCAACACGAGGATTTCCAGAGGTCACCCATCCTAGTATTTCTTTCAAGCACGCCGAATCATGGATCGATGGGATCCTGCATTAGTGTCGGTATGATCGCACTACAACTTCTTGCGTAATCTATTCATATAAAGGTCGCTTCTTTATCAAGCTTAATACTCGAATTTAAAATGCAAATTCACCAAATATCGCTCAAATTGTTTATTTCACAAAACGCAAATAACGATCGAGCTACACCACGCCAAGAAAATGCAACAAAAAACATTATATGAAATAAATTGAGGGTGCAACACGAGGACTTCCCATGAGGTCACCCATCCTAGTACTACTTCGCCTTGCACGCTTGAATCGCGGAGTTCGATGGGATCCCGTGCATTAGTGTCGGCATGATCGCATCGCACAACTCTTGTTAATCTATTCATATAAAGGCTGCCTCGATCGCACTTCTGCGCCGAATTTAAATAAATTTAATTCTAATATCGCTCCAAATTATTTATTTCACAAAATGAAAATAACGAATGAGTTACACCACGCCGAGAAAATGCAACTAAAAAAACATTATATGAAAAAAATGGAGGTGCAATACGAGGATTCTCTCCAGAGGTCACCCATCCTAGTACTACTCTCGCCAGCACTTTGATCGCAAGTTCGATGGGATCCGTGCATTAGTGCTGTATGATCGCGACCGCCAACTTATGTAATCTATTCATATAAAGGATGCCTTTCATCGCAGCTTGCGCTTCAAATTTAAATGCAAATTCACCAAATATCGCTTCAAATTGTTTATTTCACAAAACGACAAATAACGAATGAGTTACACCACGCCGAGAAAATGCAACTAAAAAACATTATATGAAATAAAATGGGAGGGTGCAACACGAGGACTTCCTGCGAGGTCACCCATCCTAGTACTACTCTCGCCCAAGCACGCTTAATCATGAGTTCGATGGATCCGTGCATTAGTGTCTGGTATGATCGCACCTGCCAACTCTTGCATAATCTATTCATATAAAGGCTACCCCTTATCGCAGCTTGCGCTGTGAATTTAAAATGCAAATTGACCAAATATCGCTTCAAATTATTTATTTCACAAAACGCAAATAACGAATGAGTTACACCCACGCCTAGAAAATGCAACTAAAAAAACATTATATGAAATAAATGGAGGGTGCAACACGAGGACTTCCTGTGAGGTCACCCATCCTAGTACTACTTCTCACCAAGCACGCTTAATCATGCGAGTTCGATGGGATCCTATGCATTAGTGCCGGTATGATCGCACTACCCAACTCTCGCGTAATCTATTCATATAAAGGTCGCCTTATCGTAGCTTGGCGCCGAATTTAAATGCAAATTGACCAAATATCGCTTCAAATTATTTATTTCACAAAACGAAAATAACGAATGAGTTACACCACGCCGAGAAAATGCAACTAAAAAAAACATTATATGAAATAAAATGGGGGTGTAACACGAGGATTCCCAGAGGTCACCCATCCTAGTACTACTCGCCAAGCACGCTTAACTCATGAGTTCGATGGGATCCGGCATTAGTGCCGGTATGATCGCACCCGCCAACTCTTGCGTAATCTATTCATATAGTAGGTCTGCCTTATCGGTAGCTTTGGCGCCGAATTTAAATGCAAATTCAACAAATATCGCTTTCAAATTATTTATTTCACAAAACGCAAATAACGAATGAGTTACACCACGCCGAGAAAATGCAACTAAAAAAACATTATATGAAATAAATGGGAGGTGCAACACGAGGATTTCCTGCGAGGTCACCCATCCTAGTACTACTCTCGCCAAGCACGCTTAATCATGCGAGTTCGATGGGATCCTGCATTAGTGCCGGTATGATCGCACCTGCCAACTCTTGCGTAATCTATTCATATAAAGTCGCTCGATCGCACTTGCAATACCAAATTTAAATGCAAATTGACCAAATATCGCTTCAAATTATTTATTTCACAAAATGAAAATAACGAATGAGTTACACCACGCCGAGAAAATGCAACTAAAAAAAATTATATGAAATAAAATGGGAGGGTGCAACACGAGGACTTCCTGCAGAGGTCACCCATCCTAGTACTACTCGCCAAGCACGCTTAATCATGAGTTCATGGGATCCGGGCATTAGTGCCGGTATGATCGCACTCCGCCAACTCAATGCTAATCTATTCATATAAAGGTCGCCTTTATCGCAGCTTGCGCCTCGAATTTAAATGCAAATTCACCAAATATCGCTTTCAAATTGTTTATTTCACAAAACGCAAATAACGAATGAGTTACACCACGCCGAGAAAATGCAACTAAAAAAAATTATATGAAATAAAATGGGAGGGTGCAACACGAGACTTCCTGCGAGGTCACCCATCCTAGTACTACTTCTCGCCAAGCACGCTTTAATCATGGAGTTCAATGGGATCCGGCATTAGTGTCGGTATGATCGCACTCCGCCAACTCTTGCGCAATCTATTCATATAAAGGTCAGCCCCTTATCGCAGAGCTTGCGCCTCGAAATTTAAATGCAAATTGACCAAATATCGTTTCAAATTGTTTATTTCACAAAACGCAAATAACGAATGAGTTACACCACGCCGAGAAAATGCAACTAAAAAAACATTATATGAAATAAAATGAGGGTGCAACACGAGGACTTCCCAGAGGTCACCCATCCTAGTACTACTCTCGCCAAGCACGCTTAATCATGAGTTCATGGGATCCGCATTAGTGCCGGTATGATCGCATCCGCCAACTCTTGGCAATCTATTCATATAAAGGTCGCCTTTATCGTAGACTTGCCTCGAATTTAAATGCAAATTGACCAAATATCGCTTCAAATTATTTATTTCACAAAACGAAAATAACGTAATGAGTTACACCACGCCGAGAAAATGCAACTAAAAAAACATTATATGAAATAAAATGGAGGGTGCAACACGAGGACTTCCTGCGAGGTCACCCATCCTAGTACTACTCGCCCAAGCACGCTTAATCATGAGTTCAATGGGGATCCGGCATTAGTGCTGGTATGATCGCACCCGCCAACTCTTGGTACAATCTATTCATATAAAGGTCGCCTCTTATCGCAGCTTAGCGCCAATTTAAATGCAAATTCGACCAAATATCGCTTCAAATTATTTATTTCACAAAACGAAAATAACGTAATGAGTTACACCACGCCGAGAAAATGCAACTAAAAAACATTATATGAAATAAAATGGAGGTGCAACACGAGGATTTCCTGGAGGTCACCCATCCTAGTACTACTCTCGCCAAGCACGCTTAATCATGGAGTTCGATGGGATCCGGCATTAGTGCCGGTATGATCGCACCTGCCAACTCTTGCGCAATCTATTCATATAAAGGTCGCCTTTATCGCAGCTTGCCTCAATTTAAATGCAAATTCGACCAAATATCGCTTCAAATTGTTTATTTCACAAAACGAAATAACGAATGAGTTACACCACGCCGAGAAAATGCAACTAAAAAAATTATATGAAATAAAATGAGGGTGCAACACGAGGACTTCCCAGAGGTCACCCATCCTAGTACTACTCTCGCCAAGCACGCTTAATCATGAGTTCTGATGGATCCGGCATTAGTGTCGGTATGATCGCACCCAGCCAACTTCTTGCGCAATCTATTCATATAAAGGTCGCCTTTATCGCAGCTTGCGCCAATTTAAATGCAAATTCGACCAAATATCGCTTCAAATTGTTTATTTCACAAAACGAAAATAACGAATGAGTTACACCACGCCGAGAAAATGCAACTAAAAAAACATTATATGAAATAAAATGGGAGGGTGCAACACGAGGACTTCCTGTGAGGTCACCCATCCTAGTACTACTCTCGCCAAGCACGCTTAATCATGAGTTCGATGGGATCCGGCATTAGTGCCGGTATGATCGCACCCGCCAACTCTCATGCGTAATCTATTCATATAAAGGTCGCCTTTTATCGCTTGTACGCCTAATTTAAATGCAAATTCGACCAAATATCGCTTTCAAATTATTTATTTCACAAAACGCAAATAACGTAATGAGTTACACCACGCCGAGAAAATGCAACTAAAAAAATTATATGAAATAAAATGGGAGGTGCAACACGAGGACTTCCTGTGAGGTCACCCATCCTAGTACTACTCTCGCCAAGCACGCTTTAATCATGAGTTCGATGGATCCGGCATTAGTGCCGTATGATCGCACTCTGCCAACTCTGCAAGCTAATCTATTCATATAAAGGCTACCCTTATCGTATTTCGCCTCCGAATTTAAATGCAAATTCGACCAAATATCGCTTCAAATTGTTTATTTCACAAAACGCAAATAACGAATGAGTTACACCACGCCGAGAAAATGCAACTAAAAAAACATTATATGAAATAAAATGGAGGGTGCAACACGAGGACTTCCTGAGGTCACCCATCCTAGTACTACTCTCGCCAAGCACGCTTAATCATGAGTTCGGCGGGATCCTGCATTAGTGCCGGTATGATCGCACCTGCCAACTCTTGCGCAATCTATTCATATAAAGGTCGCCTTTATCGCACTAGCGCCTCAATTTAAATGCAAATTCACCAAATATCGCTTCAAATTATTTATTTCACAAAACGAAAATAACGTAATGAGTTACACCACGCCGAGAAATGCAACTAAAAAAAACATTATATGAAATAAAATGGGAGGGTGCAACACGAGGACTTCCTGTGAGGTCACCCATCCTAGTACTACTCGCCAAGCACGCTTAATCATGGAGTTCGATGGGATCCGCATTAGTGCCGGTATGATCGCACTCCCAACTCTTGCGCAATCTATTCATATAAAGGTCGCCTTTATCGCAGACTTGCGCCAATTTAAATGCAAATTCGACCAAATATCGCTTCAAATTGTTTATTTCACAAAACGCAAATAACGAATGAGTTACACCACGCCGAGAAAATGCAACTAAAAAAACATTATATGAAATAAAATGAGGTGCAACACGAGACTTCCTGTGAGGTCACCCATCCTAGTACTACTCTCGCCAAGCACGCTTAATCATGGAGTTCGACGGGATCCGGCATTAGTGCCGGTATGATCGCACCTGGCCAACTCTGCTAATCTATTCATATAAAGGTCGCCTTTATCGCAGCTTATGCGCACTAATTTAAATGCAAATTCACCAAATATCGCTTCAAATTGTTTATTTCACAAAACGCAAATAACGAATGAGTTACACCACGCCGAGAAAATGCAACTAAAAAAAAACATTATATGAAATAAAATGGAGGTGCAACACGAGGACTTCCTGCGAGGTCACCCATCCTAGTACTACTCTCGCCAAGCACGCTTAATCATGAGTTCGATGGGATCCGGCATTAGTGCCGGTATGATCGCACCCGCCAACTCTTGCGCAATCTATTCATATAAAGGTCGCCTTTATCGCAGCTTGCGCCAAATTTAAATGCAAATTCACCAAATATCGCTTCAAATTGTTTATTTCACAAAACGCAAATAACGAATGAGTTACACCACGCCGAGAAAATGCAACTAAAAAACATTATATGAAATAAAATGGGAGGGTGCAACACGAGGATTTCCTCAGAGGTCACCCATCCTAGTACTACTTTCGCCAAGCACGCTTAATCATGGAGTTCAAGGGATCCGCATTAGTGCCGGTATGATCGCACCTGGCCAACTTCTGCGCAATCTATTCATATAAAGGTCGCCCTTATCGCAGCTTGCGCCTAATTTAAATGCAAATTGACCAAATATCGCTTTCAAATTATTTATTTCACAAAACGCAAATAACGAATGAGTTACACCACGCCGAGAAAATGCAACTAAAAAACATTATATGAAATAAAATGAGAGGTGCAACACGAGGACTTCCTGTGAGGTCACCCATCCTAGTACTACTCTCGCCAAGCACGCTTAATCATGGAGTTCGATGGGATCCGCATTAGTGCTGGTATGATCGCACCTGCCAACTCTTGCAAATCTATTCATATAAAGGCTGCCCTTATCGCAGCTTGCGCCTAATTTAAATGCAAATTCGACCAAATATCGCTTTCAAATTATTTATTTCACAAAACGCAAATAACGAATGAGTTACACCACGCCGAGAAAATGCAACTAAAAAAAATTATATGAAATAAAATGAGGGGTGCAACACGAGGACTTCCTGCGAGGTCACCCATCCTAGTACTACTCTCGCCAAGCACGCTTAATCATGAGTTCGATGGGATCCGGCATTAGTGCCGGTATGATCGCACTGGCCAACTCTCTGCGCAATCTATTCATATAAAGGTCGCCTTTATCGCAGCTTGCGCCTAATTTAAATGCAAATTCAACCAAATATCGCTTTCAAATTATTTATTTCACAAAACGAAAATAACGAATGAGTTACACCACGCCGAGAAAATGCAACTAAAAAAACATTATATGAAATAAAATGGAGGGTGCAACACGAGGACTTCCCAGAGGTCACCCATCCTAGTACTACTTCGCCAAGCACGCTTAATCATGAGTTCAATGGGATCCGGCATTAGTGCCGGTATGATCGCACCTGCCAACTCTTGCGCAAATCTATTCATATAAAGGTCGCCTTTATCGCAGCTTATTCAATTTAAATGCAAATTCACCAAATATCGCTTTCAAATTGTTTATTTCACAAAACGCAAATAACGAATGAGTTACACCACGCCGAGAAAATGCAACTAAAAAAAAATTTATATGAAATAAAATGGAGGGTGCAACACGAGGACTTCCTGTGAGGTCACCCATCCTAGTACTACTCTCGCCAAGCACGCTTAATCATGAGTTCGATGGGATCCGGCATTAGTGCCGGTATGATCGCACCACCAACTCTTGCGCAATCTATTCATATAAAGGTCGCCCTTTATCGCAGCTTAAGCGCCCAAATTTAAATGCAAATTCACCAAATATCGCTTTCAAATTGTTTATTTCACAAAACGCAAATAACGTATGAGTTACACCACGCCGAGAAAATGCAACTAAAAAAACATTATATGAAATAAAATGGGAGGGTGCAACACGAGGACTTCCTGCAGAGGTCACCCATCCTAGTACTACTCTCGCCAAGCACGCTTAATCATGAGTTCGATGGGATCCTGCATTAGTGCCGGTATGATCGCACCCGCCAACTCTGCGCAATCTATTCATATAAAGGTCGCCTTTATCGCAGCTTGGCGCCTCAATTTAAATGCAAATTCGACCAAATATCGCTTTCAAATTGTTTATTTCACAAAACGCAAATAACGAATGAGTTACACCACGCCGAGAAAATGCAACTAAAAAAACATTATATGAAATAAAATGGAGGGTGCAACACGAGGACTTCCCAGTGAGGTCACCCATCCTAGTACTACTCTCCCAAGCACGCTTAATCATGAGTTCGATGGGATCCGCATTAGTGCCGGTATGATCGCACCTGCCAACTCTTGCGCAATCTATTCATATAAAGGTCGCCTTTATCGCAGCTTGCGCCGAATTTAAATGCAAATTCACCAAATATCGCTTCAAATTGTTTATTTCACAAAACGCAAATAACGTAATGAGTTACACCACGCCGAGAAAATGCAACTAAAAAAACATTATATGAAATAAAATGGGAGGGTGCAACACGAGGATTTCCTGTGAGGTCACCCATCCTAGTACTACTCGCCCAAGCACGCTTAATCATGAGTTCGATGGGATCCGGCATTAGTGTCGGTATGATCGCACCTGCCAACTCTTGCGCAATCTATTCATATAAAGGTCGCCTTTTATCGCAGCTTGCGCCAATTTAAATGCAAATTTCACCAAATATCGCTTCAAATTGTTTATTTCACAAAACGCAAATAACGAATGAGTTACACCACGCCGAGAAAATGCAACTAAAAAACATTATATGAAATAAAATGAGAGGTGCAACACGAGGACTTCCTGTGAGGTCACCCATCCTAGTACTACTCTCGCCAAGCACGCTTAATCATGAGTTCACGGGATCCGGCAGCATTAGTGCTGTATGATCGCACCACAACTCTTGCGCAATCTATTCATATAAAGGCCGCCTTTATCGCAGTTGCGCTAATTTAAATGCAATTCAACCAAATATCGCTTTCAAATTGTTTATTTCACAAAACGCAAATAACGTAATGAGTTACACCACGCCGAGAAAATGCAACTAAAAAAACATTATATGAAATAAAATGAGGGTGCAACACGGACTTCCTGCGAGGTCACCCATCCTAGTACTACTCAAGCACGCTTAATCATGGAGTTCTTATGGATCCGCATTAGTGCAGTATGATCGCATCTGCCAACTCTCAAGTAATCTATTCATATAAAGGTCGCCCCTTATCGCAGATTGCGCCTTTGAATTTAAATGCAAATTCACCAAATATCGCTTCAAATTGTTTATTTCACAAAACGCAAATAACGAATGAGTTACACCACGCCGAGAAAATGCAACTAAAAAACATTATATGAAATAAAATGGAGGGTGCAACACGAGGATTTCTGTGAGGTCACCCATCCTAGTACTATTTCGCCAAGCACGCTTAATCATGGAGTTCGATGGGATCCGCATTAGTGTCGGTATGATCGCACCTGGCAACTCTGCACAATCTATTCATATAAAGGTCGCCTTTATCGCTAACTTCGCCTCAATTTAAATGCAAATTCGACCAAATATCGCTTCAAATTATTTATTTCACAAAACGAAAATAACGTAATGAGTTACACCACGCCGAGAAAATGCAACTAAAAAAACATTATATGAAATAAAATGGGAGGTGCAACACGAGGACTTCCTGTGAGGTCACCCATCCTAGTACTACTCTCGCCAAGCACGCTTAATCATGGAGTTCGATGGGATCCGGCATTAGTGGTCGGTATGATCGCACCTGCCAACTCTTGCACAATCTATTCATATAAAGGTCGCCTTTATCGCAGGCTTGCGCCTCAAATTTAAATGCAAATTCACCAAATATCGCTTTCAAATTATTTATTTCACAAAACGCAAATAACGAATGAGTTACACCACGCCGAGAAAAATGCAACTAAAAAAAACATTATATGAAATAAAATGAGGGGGTGCAACACGAGGATTTCCTGTGAGGTCACCCATCCTAGTACTACTTCTCCTCAAGCACGCTTAATCATGAGTTCTGATGGGATCCGGCATTAGTGCCGGTATGATCGCACCTGCCAACTCTTGCGCAATCTATTCATATAAAGGTCGCCTTTATCGCAATTCTGCACTCAATTTAAATGCAAATTGACCAAATATCGCTTCAAATTATTTATTTCACAAAACGCAAATAACGTAATGAGTTACACCACGCCGAGAAAATGCAACTAAAAAAACATTATATGAAATAAAATGGAGGGATGCAACACGAGGACTTCCTGTGAGGTCACCCATCCTAGTACTACTTCTCGCCAAGCACGCTTAATCATGAGTTCGATGGGATCCGGTATTAGTGCCGGTATGATCGCACCCACAACTCTTGCGCAATCTATTCATATAAAGGCCCTTTATCGTAGCTTGCGCCAATTTAAATGCAAATTCACCAAATATCGCTTCAAATTGTTTATTTCACAAAACGCAAATAACGTAATGAGTTACACCACGCCGAGAAAATGCAACTAAAAAAACATTATATGAAATAAAATGGAGGGGTGCAACACGAGGACTTCCTGCGAGGTCACCCATCCTAGTACTACTCGCCAAGCACGCTTAATCATGGAGTTCGATGGGATCCGCATTAGTGTCGGTATGATCGCACTCCGCCAACCTTGCGCAATCTATTCATATAAAGGTCGCCCTTATCATAGCTTTGCGCCTCAATTTAAATGCAAATTGACCAAATATCGCTTTCAAATTGTTTATTTCACAAAAACGCAAATAACGAATGAGTTACACCACGCCGAGAAAATGCAACTAAAAAAAACATTATATGAAATAAAATGGGAGGTGCAACACGAGGATTTCCTGTGAGGTCACCCATCCTAGTACTACTCGCGCCAAGCACGCTTAATCATGGAGTTCATGGGATCCGTGCATTAGTGTCGGTATGATCGCACCCACAACTCTTGCGCAATCTATTCATATAAAGGCTTTTATCGTAGCTTTGCGCCAATTTAAATGCAAATTCGACCAAATATCGCTTTCAAATTGTTTATTTCACAAAACGCAAATAACGAATGAGTTACACCACGCCGAGAAAATGCAAACTAAAAAAACATTATATGAAATAAATGGGAGGGTGCAACACGAGGACTTCCTGCAGAGGTCACCCATCCTAGTACTACTCTCGCCAAGCACGCTTAATCATGGAGTTCGATGGGATCCGCATTAGTGCCGGTATGATCGCACTCCACAACTCTCATGCAATCTATTCATATAAAGTCATCTTCTTTATCGCACTTGCTGCGCCGAATTTAAATGCAAATTGACCAAATATCGCTTCAAATTATTTATTTCACAAAACGAAAATAACGTAATGAGTTACACCACGCCGAGAAAATGCAACTAAAAAAACATTATATGAAATAAAATGGAGGGTGCAAACACGAGGACTTCCTGAGGTCACCCATCCTAGTACTACTCGCCCAAGCACGCTTAATCATGGAGTTCGATGGGATCCGCATTAGTGTTGTATGATCGCACTGGCCAACTCGCGTAATCTATTCATATAAAGGTCTGCCCTTATCGCAAGACTTGGGCCCGAATTTAAATGCAAATTCGACCAAATATCGCTTCAAATTGTTTATTTCACAAAACGCAATAACGTAATGAGTTACACCACGCCGAGAAAATGCAAAAAAAAAACATTATATGAAATAAAATGGGAGGTGCAACACGAGGACTTCCCAAGAGGTCACCCATCCTAGTACTACTCTCGCCAAGCACGCTTGATCATCGAGTTCGATGGGATCCGTGCATTAAAGGTTGTATGATCGCACCTTGGCCAACTCAGAGCGCAATCTATTCATATAAAGGCCGCCCTTAACAGAGCTTTACTCTTAATTTAAATGCAAATTCGACTCAAATATCGTTTCAAATTGTTTATTTCACAAAACGCAAATAACGAATGAGTTACACCACGACGAGAAAATGCAACTAAAAAAACATTATATGAAATAAAATGAGAGGGTGCAACACGAGGACTTCCTGCAGAGGTCACCCATCCTAGTACTACTCGCTACCAAGCACGCTTAATCATGGAGTTCGATGGATCCCAAGGTATTAGTGCCGGTATGATCGCACCTGGCCAACTCTTGCACAATCTATTCATATAAAGGTCGCCTTTATCAAGAGCTTGGCGCTTCCTCAATTTAAATGCAAATTCAGCAAATATCGCTTCAAATTATTTATTTCACAAAACGAAAATAACGAATGAGTTACACCAATGCCGAGAAAATGCAAATTAAAAAAACATTATATGAAATAAAATGAGTGGGTAAACACGAGGACTTCCATGAGGTCACCCATCCTAGTACTACTCGCCCAAGCACGCTTAATCATGGAGTTCTCGATGGGATCCCAGTATTAGTGTCGTATGATCGCATTCCGCCAACTCTTTGCAACAATCTATTAATATAAACGCTTTCAATGCCTTTATCGAGATTTACGCGTCAATTTAAATGCAAATTCGACCAAATATCGCTTCAAATTATTTATTTCACAAAACATAATAACGTAATGAGTTACACCCACGCCCAGAAAATGCAACTAAAAAAAACATTATATGAAATAAAATGAGGTGCAACACGAGGATTTCTGCGAGGTCACCCATCCTAGTACTACTCGCCAAGCACACGCTTAATCATGAGTTCATGGGATCCGGCATTAGTGCCGGTATGATCGCACCCGACAACTCTTGCATGTAATTTATTCTATATAAGGTCGCCTTTATCGTTAGCTTGGCGCCGAATTTAAATGCAAATTCACCAAATATCGCTTTCAAATTGTTTATTTCACAAAACGCAAATAACGTAATGAGTTACACCACGAGAAAATGCAACTAAAAAACATTATATGAAATAAAATGGGAGGGTAACACGAGGACTTCCTGCAGAGGTCACCCATCCTAGTACTACTCTCGCCAAGCACGCTTAATCAATGAGTTCGATGGGATCCGGTGCATTAGTGCGGGTATGATCGCACCTGGCCAACTTCAGCGCAATCTATTCATATAAAGGTCGCCCTTATCGCAGCTAAGGCTTCTCAATTTAAATGCAAATTCGACCAAATATCGCTTTCAAATTGTTTATTTCACAAAACGCAAATAACGTAATGAGTTACACCACGCCGAGAAAATGCAACTAAAAACATTATATGAAATAAAATGGGAGGTGCAACACGAGGACTTCCTCAGAGGTCACCCATCCTAGTACTACTCTCGCCAAGCACGCTTTAATCATGAGTTCGATGGGATCCGATGCATTAGTGCGGTATGATCGCACCCACCAACTCTTGCGTAATCTATTCATATAGGCTACCTTTTATCGCCTTCTTGCGCCTAATTTAAATGCAAATTCAAGCAAATATCGCTTCAAATTATTTATTTCACAAAACGCAAATAACGTAATGAGTTACACCTACGCCGAGAAAATGCAACTAAAAAAACATTATATGAAATAAAATGGAGGGTGCAACACGAGGATTCTCTTGAGGTCACCCATCCTAGTACTACTCTCGCCCAAGCACGCTTTTAATCATGGAGTTCGATGGGATCCGGCATTAGTGCCGTATGATCGCACCACAACTTCTCATGAGAATCTATTCATATAAAGGTCCCTTTATCAAGACTTATGGCGTAATTTAAATGCAAATTCAACCAAATATCGCTTTCAAATTTATTTATTTCACAAAACGCAAATAACGTAATGAGTTACACCACCGAGAAAATGCAACTAAAAAACATTATATGAAATAAAATGAGGGTGCAACACGAGGATTTCCTGTGAGGTCACCCATCCTAGTACTACTCTCGCCCAAGCACGCTTAATGTGGAGTTCGATGGGATCCCAGGCATTAGTGCCGGTATGATCGCACCGGCCAACTCTCATGTTAATCTATTCATATAAAGGTCGCCTTTATCGCAGCTTCTGCGCGCCTAATTTAAATGCAAATTCAACAAATATCGCTTCAAATTATTTATTTCACAAACGAAAATAACGAATGAGTTACACCATCGCCGAGAAAATGCAACAAAAACATTATATGAAATAAAATGGGGTGCAACACTAGACTTCCTGCGAGGTCACCCATCCTAGTACTACTCTTCGCCAAGCACGCTTGATCATGGAGTTCAAGGGATCCGCAGCATTAGTGCCGGTATGATCGCACCGCGCCAACTCTGGCGCAATCTATTCATATAAAGCGTCTCCCTTTATCATAGCTTATGCACCGAATTTAAATGCAAATTCGAGCAAATATCGCTTTCAAATTATTTATTTCACAAAACGAAAATAACGTAATGAGTTACACCCACGCCGAGAAAATGCAACTAAAAAAAAACATTATATGAAATAAAATGGAGGTGGTGCAACACGAGGACTTCCTGTGGAGGTCACCCATCCTAGTACTACTCATTCCAAGCACGCTTAATCATGGAGTTCGATGGGATCCGGTATTAGTGCCGGTATGATCGCACTCACAACTCATGCGCAATCTATTCATATAAAGGTCATGCCTTTATCGCAGATTTGCGTCGAATTTAAATGCAAATTCACCAAAATATCGCTTTCAAATTGTTTATTTCACAAAACGCAAATAACGTAATGAGTTACACCACGAGATGAAATGCAACAATAAAAACATTATATGAAATAAAATGGGAGGGTGCAACACGAGGACTTCCAAGAGGTCACCCATCCTAGTACTACTCTCGCCAAGCACGCTTAACGCATGGAGTTCGATGGGATCCGGCATTAGTTCGGTATGATCGCACTCTACCAACTCTTTGGCAATCTATTCATATAAAGCTCGCCCTCATCAAGCTAATTGCGCCACTTAATTTAAATGCAAATTCGACCAAATATCGCTTCAAATTATTTATTTCACAAAAACGCAAATAACGAATGAGTTACACCACGCCGAGAAAATGCAACTAAAAAAATTATATGAAATAAATTGAGGGTGCAACACGGAGGACTTCTGTGAGGTCACCCATCCTAGTACTACTCTCGCAGCGCCGCACTTAATCGCAGTGAGTTCTGGGGATCCAGCATTAGTGAATGGTATGATCGCACCGGCCAACTCTGGCGTAATCTATTCATATAAAGGGCTCCTTCATCAAGCTTTCTATACGAATTTAAATGCAAATTGACCAAATATCGCTTCAAATTGTTTATTTCACAAAACGCAAATAACGAATGAGTTAACACTCACGAGAAAAATGCAACTAAAAAAAAACATTATATGAAATAAAATGAGGGTGCAACACGAGGACTTCTGCGAGGTCACCCATCCTAGTACTACTCTCGCCAAGCACGCTTTAATCGCTAGTTCGATGGGATCCGCATTAGTGCCGTATGATCGCACCTGCCAACTCTTGGCGTAATCTATTCATATAAAGTGTCGTCTTTATCGCACATTGGCGCTCAATTTAAATGCAAATTCGACCAAATATCGCTTTCAAATTATTTATTTCACAAAAGCAACAATAACAATGAGTTACAACACGCCGAGAAAATGCAACTAAAAAAAACATTATATGAAATAAAATGGGTGGGTGCAACATTTAGGATTTCCTGTGAGGTCACCCATCCTAGTACCATCTCTCACCAAGCACGCTTAATCATGGAGTTCGATGGGATCCGGTATTAGTGCCGTATGACGCACTCCGCCAACTCTTGCCAATCTATTCATATAAAGGGTTTC
>NW_026291318.1:0-7667 GCF_025698545.1 Gossypium raimondii | reverse complement strand
AAATTTTTTTCCTTAAAAATCAAATTTCATGCATTTAATCACCCAAAACCATCCATTTAAGTTCATTTGGTGCATTTACCATTTAAGTCCATTAGTTTGATAATCCATAAAAATTGACCCCTTTACCTAATAGAAATCTATTTTTGACCTTTTTCTATTTGTGATTTTTACTTAATTAATTATTTGTACAATAATATAAATCTTTAATTCATTTCAAAATTGTGAAACCACAAGATTTGCCCCCAAATATTCATTTTCCATTTGTACTTAATTCCAACATTTAATAATTTACAAGCAAACAATGAAATTTTCACATTAATTATAATTTAACTAACAATTGATATACATAATCATAAGAAACAAACATATATATTATATACTACAAACTTACCTCACAATATAGTTGTAAAATGAAGCTATAATACACTATATACTACAAACTTACCTCGACAAATATAGTTGTAAAAATGAAGCTGCCGACTAATCTGACACGTTAGCTTTTCCTCGGTTTAGATCCGGTTGGTTCGTTTCTTGATCATGCATGTAAAAACTCCATGACCTGAACCTTCTTCCTCTCGTTATTCGATTTGCAAAATAGCAAATTAGAGGAGATGATAACATTTTTTCTTTTAGTTTGTTTTAATTTCCATTTAATTACAAATTTACAATTTTCCTTAAAAATCAAATTTCATGCATTTAATCACCCAAAACCATCCACTTAAGTTCATTTGGTGCATTTACCATTTAAGTCCATTAGTTTGATAATCCATATAAATTGACCCTTTACCTAATAGAAATCTATTTTTGCACCTTTTTCAATTTAGTGATTTTTACTTAATTAATTATCTGTAACATAATATAAATCATTACATTCATTTCAAAATTGTGAAACCACAGATTTGCCACACCAAATATTCATTTTCCATTTGTACTTAATTCCAACATTTAATAATTTACAAGAAACAATGAAATTTTCACATTAATTATAATTTAACTAACAATTGATATACATAATCATAAGGAAACAAACATATATATTATATACTACAAACTTACCGACAAATATGGTTTTAAAAATGAAGGTAACTAATCGACACAATTAGCTTTTCCTGGTTTAGATTCGTTGGTTGTTTCTTGATCATGCATGTAAAACTCCATGGCGAAGCTTCTTCCTCTTGTTATTGGTTTGCAAAATAGCAAATTAGAGGAGATGATAACATTTTTCTTTTAGTTTGTTTTAATTTCCATTTCATTACAAATTTACAATTTTTCCCTTAAAAATCAAATTTCATGCATTTAATCACCCAAACCATCCACTCTAAGTTCATTTGGTGCATTTACCATTTAAGTCCATTAGTTTGATTCCATTATAAATTGATTTACCTAATAGAAATCTATTTTTGCACCTTTTTCAAGTTAGTGATTTTACTTAATTAATTATTTGTACAATAATATAAATCATTACATTCATTTCAAAATTGTGAAACCACAAATTTGCCCTACCAAATATTCATTTTCCATTTGTATTAATTCCAACATTTAATAATTTACAACAAACAATGAAATTTTCACATTAATTATAATTTAACAAACAATTGATATACATAATCATAAGAAACAAACATATATATTATATACTACAAACTTACCCGACAAATATAGTTTTAAAAATGAAGCGTGACAAATCGACAATTAGCTTTTCGGGGTTTAGATCCGGTTGGTTGTTTCTTGATCATGTTAAAAACTCCATGGCCGAACCTTCTTCCTCTCTTATTCGGTTTGCAAAATAACAAATTAGAGGAGATAACATTTTGTCTTTTAGTTTGTTTTAATTTCCATTTAATTACAAATTTACAATTTTTCCTTAAAAATCAAATTTCATGCATTTAATAAAAACCATCCCTTTAAGTTCATTTGGTGCATTTACCATTTAAGTCCATTAGTTTGATAATCCATAATAAATTGACCCTTTACCTAATAGAAATCTACTTTTGCACCTTTTTCAATTTAGTGATTTTACTTAATTAATTATTTGTACATAATATAAATCATTACATTCATTTCAAAATCGTGAAACCACAAGATTTGCCACGACGAAATATTCATTTTCCATTAGTACTTAATTCCAACATTTAATAATTTACAAGCAAACAATGAAATTTTCACATTAATTATAATTGAACTAACAATTGATATACATAATCATAAGGAAACACACATATATATTATATACTACATACTTACCTCGACAAATATAGTTGTAAAAATGAAGCAGCCGACAAATCTGACACATTAGCTTTTCCTCGGTTTAGACTTGTTTGGTTAATTTCTTGATCATGCATGTAAAAACTCCATGACCGGAACCTTCTTCCTCTCTGTTATTCGATTTGCAAAATAGCAAATTAGAGGAGATGATAACATTTTTGTCTTTTAGTTTGTTTTAATTTCCATTCAATTACAAATTTACAAATTTTCCCTTAAAAATCAAATTTCATGCATTTAATCACCCAAACCATCCCCTAAGTTCATTTGGTGCATTTACCATTTAAGTCCATTAGTTTGATAATCCATTATAAATTGACCCCTTTACCTAATAGAAATCTATTTGTGCACCTTTTTCAATTTAGTGATTTTTACTTAATTAATTATCTGTACACATAATATAAATCTGTTACATCCATTTCAAAATTGTGAAACCACAAGATTTGCCACGACCAAATATTCATTTTCCATTTGTACTTAATTCCAACATTTAATAATTTACAAGCAAACAATGAAATTTTCACATTAATTATAATTTAACTAACAATTGATATACATAATCATAAGGAAACAAACATATATATTATACACTACAAACTTACCTCGACAAATATAGTTCTAAAAATGAAGCAGCCGACAAATCTGACACATTAGCTTTTCCTCGGTTTAGATTTGTTTGGTTCGTTTCTTGATCATGCATGTAAAAACTCCATGACCGGAAGCTTCTTCCTCTATGTTATTCGGTTTGCAAAATTGCAAATTAGAGGAGATGATAACATTTTTGTCTTTTAGTTTGTTTTAATTTCCATTTAATTACAAATTTACAATTTTTCCCTTAAAAAATCAAATTTCATGCATTTAATCACCCAAAACCATCCACCCTAAGTTCATTTGGTGCATTTACCATTTAAGTCCATTAGTTTGATAATCCATTATAAATTGACCCCTTTACCTAATAGAAATCTATTTTTGCACCTTTTTCAATTTAGTGATTTTTACTTAATTAATTATTTGTACACATAAGTATAAATCATTACATCCATTTCAAAATTGTGAAACCACAAGATTTGCCACGGACCAAATATTCATTTTCCATTTGTACTTAATTCCAACATTTAATAATTTACAAGCAAACAATGAAATTTTCACATTAATTATAATTTAACTAACAATTGATATACATAATCATAAGGAAACAAACATATATATTATATACTACAAACTTACCTCGACAAATATAGTTGTAAAAATGAAGCAGCCGACAAATCTGACACATTAGCTTTTCCCTTGTTTAGATCTGTTTGGTTCGTTTCTTGATCAAGCATGTCAAAACTCCATGACCGGAAGCTTCTTCCTCTCTGTTATTCGGTTTGCAAAATAGCAAATTAGAGGAGATGATAACATTTTTGTCTTTTAGTTTGTTTTAATTTCCATTTAATTACAAATTTAGAATATTTCCCTTAAAAAATCAAATTTCATGCATTTAATCACCCAAAACCATCCACCCTAAGTTCATTTGGTGCATTTACCATTTAAGTCCATTAGTTTGACAATCCATTATAAATTCACCCCTTTACCTAATAGAAATATATTTTTGCACCTTTTTCAAGTTAGTGATTTTTACTTAATTAATTATTTGTACACATAATATAAATCTGTTACATGCATTTCAAAATTGTGAAACCACAAGATTTGCCACGACCAAATATTCATTTTCCATTTGTACTTAATTCCAACATTTAATAATTTACAAGCAAACAATGAAATTTTCACATTAATTATAATTTAACTAACAATTGATATACATAATCATAAGGAAACAAACATATATATTATATACTACAAACTTACCTCGACAAATATTGTTGTAAAAATGAAGCAGCCGACAAATCTGACACATTAGCTTTTTCCTTGTTTAGATCTGTTTGGTTCGTTTCTTGATCATGCATGTGAAAACTCCATGACCGGAAGCTTCTTCCTCTCTGTTATTCGGTTTGCAAAATAGCAAATTAGAGGAGATGATAACATTTTTGTCTTTTAGTTTGTTTTAATTTCCATTTAATTACAAATTTAGAATATTTCCCTGAAAAAATCAAATTTCATGCATTTAATCACCCAAAACCATCCACCCTAAGTTCATTTGGTGCATTTACCATTTAAGTCCATTAGTTTGACAATCCATTATAAATTCACCCCTTTACCTAATAGAAATTTTTTTTTAGTGATTTTTACTTAATTAATTATTTGTACACATAATATAAATCTGTTACATTCATTTCAAAATTGTGAAACCACAAGATTTGCCATGACCAAATATTCATTTTCCATTTGTACTTAATACCAACATTTAATAATTTACAAGCAAACAATGTAATTTTCACGTTAATTATGATTTAACTAACAATTAATATACATAATCATAAGGAAACAAACATATATATTATATACTACAAACTTATCTCGACAAATATTGTTGTAAAAATGAAGCAGCCGACAAATCTGACACATTAGGTTTTCCCCGGTTTAGATCTGTTTGGTTCGTTTGCTGATCATGCATGCAAAAACTCCATGACCGGAAGCAAACATATATATTATATACTACAAACCTACTTCGACAAATATAGTTGTAAAAATGAAGCAGCCGACAAATTTGACACATTAGCTTTTCCTCGGTTTAGATTTGTTTGGTTCGTTTCTTGATCATGCATGTAAAAACTCCATGACCGGAAGCTTCTTCGAACTCCATGACCGGAAGCTTCTTCCTCTATGTTATTCGGTTTGCAAAATAGCAAATTAGAGGAGATGATAACATTTTTGTCTTTTATTTTGTTTTAATATCATTTAATTACAAATTTACAAATTTTCCCTTAAAAAATCAAAGTTCATGCACTTAATCACCCAAAACCATCCACCCTAAGTTAATTTGGTGCATTTACCATTTAAGTCCATTAGTTTGATAATCCATTATAAATTGACCCCTTTACCTAATAGAAATCTATTTTTGCACCTTTTTCAAGTTAGTGATTTTTACTTAATTAATTATCTGTACACATAATATAAATCTGTTATATCCATTTCAAAATTGTGAAACCACAGGATTTGCCATGACCAAATATTCATTTTCCATTTGTACTTAATTCCAACATTTAATAATTAACAAGCAAACAATGAAATTTTCACATTAATTATAATTTAACTAACAATTGATATACATAATCATAAGAAACAAACATATATATTATAACTACAAACTTACCTCGACAAATATAGTTGTAAAAATGAAAGCGGTAAACCAAATCGACACTTAGCTTTTCCTGGTTTAGATTTGTTTGGTTCGTTTCTTGATCATGCATGTAAAAACTCCATGAGGGCTTCTTCCTCTATGTTAGGTTTGCAAAATAGCAAATTAGAGGAGATGATAACATTTTTTCTTTTAGTTTGTTTTAATTTCCATTTAATTACAAATTTACAATTTTTCCTTAAAAATCAAATTTCATGATTTAATCACCCAAAACCATCCACTCTAAGTTCATTTGGTGCATTTACCATTTAAGTCCATTAGTTTGATAATCCATTATAAATTGACCCCTTTACCTAATAGAAATCTATTTTTGCACCTTTTTCAATTAGTGATTTTTACTTAATTAATTATCGTACACATAATATAAATCTGTTATATCCATTTCAAAATTGTGAAACCACAAGATTTGCCAAGACCAAATATTCATTTTCCATTTGTACTTTTCCAAATTTAATAATTTACAAGCAAACAATGAAATTTTCAATTAATTATAATTTAACTAACAATTGATATACATAATCATAAAAACAAACATATATATTATAACTAAAACTTACCTCGACAAATATAGTTGTAAAAATGAAGCGACCAATCGACACATTAGCTTTTCCTTGCTTAGATCTTTTGGTTGTTTCTTGATCATGCATGTCAAAAACTCCATGAAAGCTTCTTCCTCTCCTTATTGGTTTGCAAAATAGCAAATTAGAGGAGATGATAACATTTTTGTCTTTTAGTTTGGTTTAATTTCCATTTAATGATAAATTTAGAATATTTCCCTTAAAAAATCAAATTTCATGCATTTAATCACCCAAAACCATCCACCCTAAGTTCATTTGGTGCATTTACCATGTAAGTCCACTAGTTTGACAATCCATTCTAAATTCACCCCTTTACCTAATAGAAATTTATTTTTGCATCTTTTTCAAGTTAGTGATTTTTACTTAATTAATTATTTGTACACATAATATAAATCTTTACATTCATTTCAAAATTGTGGAAACCCAAGATTTGCCATGACCAAATATTCATTTTCCATTTGTACTTAATTCCAACATTTAATAATTTACAAGCAAACAATGAAATTTTCACATTAATTATAATTTAACTAACAATTGATATACATAATCATAAGAAACAAACATATATATATATACTACAAACTTACCTCGACAAATATAGTTGTAAAAATGAAGCGGTAAACAAATCGACACATTAGCTTTTCCCGGTTTAGATCTTTTGGTTGTTTCTTGATCATGCATGTAAAAACTCCATGGCCAAGGCTTCTTCCTCTTTATTCGGTTTGCAAAATAGCAAATTAGAGGATGATAACATTTTGTCTTTTAGTTTGTTTTAATTTCCATTTAATTACAAATTTACAATTTTCCTTAAAAATCAAATTTCATGCATTTAATCACCCAAAACCATCCACTAAGTTCATTTGGTGCATTTACCATTTAAGTCCATTAGTTTGATAATCCATTATAAATTGACCCTTTACCTAATAGAAATTATTTTTGCACCTTTTTCAATTTAGTGATTTTTACTTAATTAATTATCTGTACACATAATATAAATCTGTTACATTCATTTCAAAATTGTGAAACCACAAGATTTGCCAGACCAAATATTCATTTCCATTTGTACTTAATTCCAACATTTAATAATTTACAAGCAAACAAAAATTTTCACATTAATTATAATTTAACTAACAATTGATATACATAATCATAAGAAACAAAATATATTTATACTACAAACTTACCTCGACAAATATAGTTGTAAAAATGGCGGAAACAAATCGACACATTAGCTTTTCCGTTTAGATCTTTTGGTTGTTTCTTGATCAAGCATGTAAAACTCCATGAAAGCTTCTTCCTCTCTTATTGGTTTGCAAAATAGCAAATTAGAGGATAAAATTTTGTCTTTTAGTTTGTTTTAATTTCCATTTAATTACAAATTTAAATTTTTCCTAAAAATCAAATTTCATGCATTTAATCACCCAAAACCATCCACCTAAGTTCATTTGGTGCATTTACCATTTAAGTCCATTAGTTTGAAATCCATTATAAATTACCCCTTTACCTAATAGAAATTTATTTTGCAC
>NW_026291317.1:0-5588 GCF_025698545.1 Gossypium raimondii | reverse complement strand
CATTATAAAAGGCCCTTATCGCAGCTTGCCCAAATTTAAATGCAAATTCACCAAATATCGTTTAAATTGTTTATTTCCAAAAAAATAACAATGAGTTACACCACGGAAAATGCAACAAAAAAACATTATATGAAATAAAATGGGGGGTGCAACACGAGGATTTTGAGGTCACCCATCCTATACTACTTTCCCCAACACGATAATCATGAGTTTGGGATCCGGCAAAGGGGGTATGATCGCATCCAACTCTGGAATCTTTCATATAAAGTCGCCTTTATCCAGCTTGTAATTTAAATGAAAATTAGCAAATATCGTCAAATTATTTATTTCAAAAACGAAAATAACGAATCGGTTACACCACGGAGAAAATGCAACAAAAACATTATAGAAAATAAAATGGGGGTAACACGAGGATTCCTGGAGGTCACCCATCCTAGACTACTTTTGCCCAAGCACGCTAAATGCGGAGTTCAGGGATCCGCATTAGTGCGGTATGATCCACCCACAACTTGAATCTATTCATATAAAGGTTGCCCTCGATCGCACTTATCCGAATTTAAATGCAAATCAATTCAATATCGCTCCAAATTATTTATTTCACAAAATGAAAATAAAATGAGTTACACCACGCGAAAAATGCAACTAAAAATAAACATTATATGAAATAAATGGGGGTGCAACACCGATTCCTGGAGGTCACCCATCCTAGTACTATCTCACCCAAGCATTAAATGCGAGTTCATGGGATCCGGCATTGTGCCGATGATCGCACCCCAACTTCTGCAATCTATTCATATAAAGGCGCCCTTTGTCGCAGCGCCAATTTAAATGCAAATTACCAAATATCGCTTCAAATTGTTTAGTTCACAAACGAAATAAAATGAGTTACACCACCCGTGAAAATGCAACTAAAAAAAATATTATATGAAATAAAAGGGAGGGTGCAACACGAGGATTCCCGAGGTCACCCATCCTAGTATACCCCCCAGCACGCTTAATCATGAGTTCTGGGATTCTGCATTAGTGCGTATGATCGCACCTGGCAACTCTTGCACAATCTATTCATATAAACGCTTTTATCGCGGCCAATTTAAAAGCAAAGAGCAAATATCGTTCAAATTATTTATTTCACACAACAAAATAACAATGAGTTAAAAGGAAAAAATTAAAAAAAATTATATAAAAAAAATGGAGGGGTACAACACAGGATTCCTGAGGTCACCCATCCTAGTACTACTCTCTCCCAAGCACGCTTAAAACGAGTTCGATGGGATCCGGATTAGTGCCGGTATGATCGCACCCCAACCTTAATCTATTCATATAAACCCCATTGCACTTCACTAATTGAAATGCAAATTAACCAATATCGCTCCAAATTATTTATTTCAAAAATGAAATAACGAATGGTTACACCACGGAGAAAATTCAACAAAAAAAAATTATATAAATAAAATGAGGTGCAACACGGATTCCTGGAGGTCACCCATCCTAGTACTACTTTCACCCAAGCACGCTTAAATGCGGTTCAGGGATCCGCATTAGTGCCGGTATGATCGCACCCCAACTTCGCAATCTATTCATAAAAGGGCCCTTGTAGTTGCCCAATTTAAATGCAAATTCACCAAATATCGCTTTCAAATTGTTTATTTCACAAAAGGCAAGTAACGAATGAGTTACACCACGCCGAGAAAATGCAACTAAAAAAATTATATGAAATAAAATGGGAGGGTGCAACACGAGGACTTCCCAGAGGTCACCCATCCTAGTACTACTCGCCAAGCACGCTTCACGGAGTTCGATGGATCCGCATTAGTGCGGTATGATCGCACCGCCAACTCTTGCAATCTATTCATATAAAGGTCGCCAATTATCGCAGCTTACGCCAAATTTAAATGCAAATTCACCAAATATCGCTTCAAATTGTTTATTTCACAAAAGGCAATAACTAATGAGTTACACCACGCCGAGAAAATGCAACAAAAAAACATTATATGACATAAAATGGAGGGTGCAACACGAGGACTTCCTGCGAGGTCACCCATCCTAGTACTACTCTCCCAAGCACGCTTAAATGCGAGTTCGATGGGATCCGTGCATTAGTCGGTATGATCGCACCTGCCAACTCTGCTCAATCTATTCATATAAAGGTGCCTCGATCGCACTTGCATCAATTTAAATGCAAATTCAACCCTAATATCGCTCCAAATTATTTATTTCACAAAATGAAAATAACGAATGAGTTACACCACGCCGAGAAAATGCAACTAAAAAAACATTATATGAAATAAAATGGGAGGTGCAACACCAGACTTCCTGGAGGTCACCCATCCTAGTACTACTCGCCAAGACGCTTTAAATGCGAGTTCGATGGGATCCGCATTAGTGCTGGTATGATCGCACCCCAACTCTGCGCAATCTATTCATATAAAGGTCCCTTGTCGAGCTTGTGCCTCAATTTAAATGCAAATTCGACCAAATATCGCTTCAAATTGTTTATTTCACAAAACGCAAATAACGAATGAGTTACACCACGCCGTGAAAATGCAACTAAAAACATTATATGAAATAAAATTTGAGGGTGCAACTCGAGGACTTCCTGCGAGGTCACCCATCCTAGTATTACTCTCAAGCGCCGCTTAATCATGAGTTCGAGGGATTCGTGCATTAGTCGTTGTATGATCGCACTCACAACTCTTGCACAATCTATTCATATAAAGTCCGCCTTTATCGTAGCTATTCGCCAATTTAAATGCAAATTCGACCAAATATCGCTTCAAATTGTTTATTTCACAAAACGCAAATAACGATTGAGTTACACCACGCCGAGAAAATCAAACTTAAAAATTGTATGAAATAAAATGGGAGGGTGCAACACGAGGATTTCCTAGAGGTCACCCATCCTAGTACTACTTCCAAGCACGCTTAATTGCGGAGTTCGATGGGATCCTGCATTAGTGTCGGTATGATCGCATCCGCCAACTTCGCGTTAATCCTTTCATATAAATCGCCTTATCGCAGCTTGCGCCAAATTCAAATGCAAATTCACCAAATATCGCTCAAATTGTTTATTTCACAAAACGAAAATAACGTAATGAGTTACACCACGCCGAGAAAATGCAACTAAAAAAATTATATGAAATAAAATGGGAGGTGCAACACGAGGACTTCCTGTGAGGTCACCCATCCTAGTACTACTCGCCAAGCACGCTTCAAATGAGTTCGATGGGATCTAGTATTAGTGTTGGTATGATCGCACCCGCCAACTTCATGCTAATCTATTCATATAAAGGTCGCCTTATCGCAGCTATACCAAATTTAAATGCAAATTCGACCAAATATCGTTTCAAATTGTTTATTTCCCAAAAGGCAAATAACGAATGAGTTACACCACGCCGAGAAAATGCAACTAAAAAAACATTATATGAAATAAAATGGAGGTGCAACACGAGGATTCCTAGAGGTCACCCATCCTAGTACTACTTCGCCTAGCACGCATAATCGCTGAGTTCATGGATCCCGCATTAGTGCCGTATGATCGCATCTGGCCAACTCATGCGCATCTATTCATATAAGGTCTGCCCTTATCGCAGCTTGCACCCTAATTTAAATGAAAATTCGAGCAAATATCGCTCAAATTATTTATTTCACATTAACGAAATAACGAATGAAGTTACACCACGCGAGAAAATGCAACTAAAAAACATTATAGAAAATAAAATGGAGGGTGTAACACGAGACTTCCTGCGAGGTCACCCATCCTAGTACTACTTTTGCCCAAGCACGCTTAAATGCGAGTTCTCATGGGATCCGGCATTAGTGCTGTATGATCGCACCCGCCAACTCTCATGCAATCTATTCATATAAAGGTTGCCTCGATCGCACTTGCGCTTCAATTTAAATGCAAATTAATCTAATATCGCTTCAAATTATTTATTTCACACAACGAAAATAACGAATGAGTTACACAACGCCGAGAAAATGCAACTAAAAAAACATTATATAAAATAAAATGGGGGTCAACACGAGGACTTCCTGTGAGGTCACCCATCCTAGTACTACTTCTCCCAAGCACGCTTAAATACGGAGTTCGAGGGATCCGCATTAGTGTCGGTATGATCGCACCTGCCAACTCTTGCGAATCTATTCATATAAAGGTCGCTCGATTGCACTTGCACTCAATTTAAATGCAAATTCACCAAATATCGCTCCAAATTATTTATTTCACAAAATGAAAATAACGAATGAGTTACACCACGCCGAGAAAATGCAACTAAAAAACATTATATGAAATAAAATGGGAGGTGCAACACAGATTTCCTGAGGTCACCCATCCTAGTACTACTCTCGCCAAGCACGCTTGAATGCGAGTTCGATGGGATCCTGCATTAGTGCCGGTATGATCGCACTGGCCAACTCTTGCAATCTATTCATATAAAGGCTCGCCCGACAGACTTGCGCCGAATTTAAATGCAAATTGACCAAATATCGCTCCAAATTATTTATTTCACAAAACGAAATAACGTAATGAGTTACACCATGTCGAGAAAATGCAACTAAAAAACATTATATAAAATAAAATGGGAGGTGCAACACGAGGACTTCCTGCGAGGTCACCCATCCTAGTACTACTCTCGCCAAGCACGCTTAAATGCGGAGTTCATGGGATCCGCATTAGTGCGGTATGATCGCCACCACAACTCTGCAATCTATTCATATAAAGGTCCTCGATCGCACTTGGCCGAATTTAAATGCAAATTCAACCAATATCGCTCCAAATTATTTATTTCACAAAATGAAAATAACGAATGAGTTACACCACCGAGAAAATGCAACAAAAAAAACATTATATGAAATAAAATGGTAGGGTGCAACACCAGATTCCCAAGAGGTCACCCATCCTAGTACTACTCTCGCCAAGCACGCTTAAATGCGAGTTCGATGGGATCCGCATTAGTGCCGTATGATCGCACTGCCAACTCTTGCGAATCTATTCATATAAAGGTCGCTTTATCGCAGCTTGCGCCAATTTAAATGCAAATTCGACCAAATATCGCTTCAAATTGTTTATTTCACAAAACGAATAACGAATGAGTTACACCACGCCAGAAAATGCAACTAAAAAACATTATATGAAATAAAATGGAGGTGCAACACGAGACTTCCTGGAGGTCACCCATCCTAGTACTACTCGCCAAGCACGCTTCATCATGAGTTCGATGGGATCCGCATTAGTGCTGGTATGATCGCACCACAACTCCTGCACAATCTATTCATATAAAGGTCGCCTTTATCAGCTTGCGCCAATTTAAATGCAAATTGAGCAAATATCGCTTTAAATTATTTATTTCACACAACGAAATAACGAATGAGTTACACAACGCCGAGAAAATGCAACTAAAAAACATTATATAAAATAAAATGGGAGGTGCAACACGAGGACTTCCTGGAGGTCACCCATCCTAGTACTACTCTCTCCCAAGCACGCTTAAATGCGGAGTTCGATGGGATCCGGCATTAGTGCCGGTATGATCGCACTGGCCAACTTCTAATCTATTCATATAAAGCGCCTCGACGCTTCCCAATTTAAA
>NW_026291316.1:0-6292 GCF_025698545.1 Gossypium raimondii | reverse complement strand
CATGTTATCTAACACCTTCTTGTTTCTTGTGTTAGTAGGATTTACCGGTACAACTTCTTCCCTGCAACACAATCAATTGGTGTCTCCGTTTTTGGCATCCTAGTGCAAATTAGGATTCTTTGGTAGTTTGGTTCATACTCTAATTGGTTGATATAAACTCGATAAAGAACTCACAAGATTGAATTTACCTCATTGAGAATTTGAATTTTCTTTTGAGTGACTAACGGTGAGGTTTGCTAACTTTTATTTTTGAGTGTTGAGTGTTTATTTTTGCAGCTTTTTGGGAAGATTTAAAGATGACCATAATGATACACTTATGGAAGTCCAACAAAGTTAGAAGGACACCCGCTGCAATCACACAAATAAATGCTACCCTTCAAGCATTGAATACTACTTTGAATGAGGTCAATGAATCAAGAACTTCAATATCGAGATCCAATCGGGGAAGATAGGAATAATCAGCCCCATAGGCGGACTCGCGTGTCCCTAGATTGGATGATGATTTTCATGATGGACAACCTTCTTTGGCAAAACCAAATTCACAACCCCAATTTGTTAAGAATGATCCGCTTATTGTGAATGGGAATCTAAGATTGAACTCATGTTTGATTATAAATGTCCGATGATGAAAAGGTAGGTTAAACAACCGAATTTTCGATTATGCATTGTTGGTGGACTCAACTTGGGGTAAACCGCCATCGAATTATGAAGGTGAGATTTTACATGGGATGAGTTGAAAGTTAGTAAAGGTTTATTCCACCTCACTACTATAGAAAATTAAAACAAACTTGAGAAGACTTATCCAAGGTAGTAGGCTGGATGAATATTTTAAAGAGATGGAGATGCTCATTCGAGAGCTAATGTGGAGGAAGATGAAGAAACAACTATGGTTGATTCATTGATGGTTTGAACAGGATAGCTAATACATTAAGGCTACAAACTTACATTGATTTGGAAGAAGCCCAAAATTGAGATCGGCAACAATTAAAGGAACAAAGGTTTGGGTCCTTCTCTACTTCACAATATTATCGAGGTAACAATTCCAATTTGATTTTAAGGTTCAAACCACCTTTTGTTACTAACAAGTCTTCTTTGAGTAATGGAAGTAAACAATCATTGGAAGAAAGGGCCTCCAAAGCAAACACCTTCTAAGCCCAATTTAGGTGATTCAAAGGAAGGGACTCGTGAGATTGAATGCTTTTGCAAAGTGGTCATTATAGTGAGAATGCCCTAACAAGATTACTTCTTCTAAAAGATAACTATCCCGACATGATCCGATATGCCAACTTTGGATGGGATAATGGCCATTGGTGAACCACCAAAGGAAGGGACTTTGCTAACTTTCAATGCCTTGTAGTTTCAACCCTTAACATTGGATGAAAGATGATGATAGCCAAAGGGCCAATATTTTCCATTCTTGTTTTATTAAAGGTAACTTATGTTCACTCATTATTGATAGTGGTAGTTGCTCAAATGTGGTGAGTAGCTATTTGGTTGATTCTTTAAAGTTACCTTGCACCAAACACCCTAAGCCATATCACCGGGTTAATGAATGTTCAAGTTAAAGTTCTAAACATCCTTGGTCACTTTTAAACTCGGCAATTATGAGGATGAAGTTGGTGATGTAGTCCCAATGCATGGCACATTGCTCCTTGGCACCTTGGCAATTTGATCGTGATGTTACACCCAAGGTAAACTTAATCGATACCCTTGTATTTAAAGGTAAGAAATTCCTTTTCCTTTAAATCCCCCGATTATATAAAGATCAATTGAGGATGATAAAATTTTGTGAGGGTTAAGGAGAAAGAGCAAGTTCAAAAGGAGAGAAAAGAGGCTAATAGTAGGAAAAGTCAAAATTTAAAAAGCCCAAAGGTGAGTGAACCTCTAGTGGTAAAATGGCGGAAAAAATCTTTTGGCAACAAAAAAGATGTGAAGAGGCCCTACTTAATAAAAATTTTGTATCCTTGTGAGGTTTAGGCAAAATTATTTATCTTTATCTAACATTAAAAACCCTTAGTATGTTTCAATCTTTTTGGGGATTAGAGGATTTTTGTGAGGCCCCAAAGGTTTACCACCTTTGGGATAGAACATCAAATTGACTTAGTACCGAGCTTGATTCCTAATCGCCTATAGATGCAATCCCGGAGACAAAGGAATTGCAAAGGCAAGTTGAAGAGTTACTAGACAAAGGGTACATTGTGGCCTAAGCCCTTGTTGTTCGCCTATTGGTACCAAAGAAAGATGGTGTAATGTGTTTGATTGCCCAATCAACAAAATAAAGAAATTCGACACCCAATTCCTAGACTTGATGATATGTTGATGAATTACATGGTTCGTTATATTTACTAAAATTGATTTAAAAAGCGGTTATCATCAAATTCGAAGAGGGAAGGGATGAATGGAAACCTTTAAAACAAAATTTGGATTGTATGAATGGTTGTTTTTTGCCTTACTAATGCACCTAGCACATTTATGAGATTAATGAATCATGTTTTAAGGCTTCACTTGGGTAAATTTGTAGTGGTTTATTTTGATGATATTTTAATTTACTCAAAGACTTTAGATGATCATGTTTTCCATGTTGAACGTTTTGGATATTCTTTTAAAGATTATTTGCCAACCTTGATAAATGCACATTACAGATAAACTAATATTCTTAGGTTTTAGTTAGTGTAAGGTATTCAAAGGACAAAGTCAAGGCAATTAAGGAGGGATTCCTAAATCCGAATCGAGGGAGATCTTTCCATGGTTTAGCTAGTTTTATAGGGAATTTGTGAAAGATTTCTACTATTTGCCCCATTGAGAGGTTTAAAGAAATTGGTTTCAAATGGGGTGAAACCCAAAAAAGGCCTTTCAAACTCTAAAAGCTAAGTTATGTTCGCCCTTTGCTTAAATTACCCGATTTTGCTAAAACTTTTGAACTTGAGGTGATGCTTAGTTGAATCGGCTTTTAATGCAAGATAAGCAACCTATTGCTTATTTTAGTGAGAAATTGAACCAGAAATTACTCGACTTATGACAAAGAACTATTGGCATTAGTTCGACTTCAAGTATGGCAACATTATTTTGCTAATGAGTTTGTCATACATAACAGAGTCTCTTAAATGGTTAAAGGGACAAGGTAAGTTGAGTAAAAGACATGCCCGATGGGTAGAATTCATTGAAACATTTTTATGTGATACAATATAAAAAAAAGATAATGTAGTTGCGATGCTTTGTCTCGACGATATGCTTTAATGACTACATTGAATGCTAAAGTCTTAGGGTTTGAACACATTAAAGAATTATATTTGGATCGATTTTACCATATCTATAAAATTGTGGACATACTACTTTTGAAAAATTTTATCTTGTAGATCTTTTTTTAGATGAACAATGCATACCAAAGTGTTCCATGGAGACTTATTGATTCATGAAGCCCAAAGGAGGTTTAATGGGACATTTTGGAGTCCAAGACACTAGATATCTTGCACAACACTTTCATTACATATGAAGAAGGATGGAAAAGGTATGTTCCAAGTGCATTACATGCAAACAAGCAAAATCTAAGGTAATGCCTCATGGCCTTTACACTCTCCCGATTCCTACTTCACCTTGGGTAGATTTATCCATGGATTTTATTTTAGGTTTGCCTCAACAAAAAAAAGGAAAGATAGTATATTTGTTGTTGTTGAGGTTTTCAAAGATGTCACATTTTATTCCTTGTCACAAAAGATGATGCTACACATGTAATTTTTTTAAAGAAGGGTAAGACTTCATGGCATCCCTAAAACAATTGTTTCATAAGATGTCAAATTCTTAGCCACTTTTGGAAGGTATTTGGGTAAGCTTGGTACTAAATTGTTTACTACCAATGTCACCCCCAAAGATGGTCAAATAAGTAGTTAATCAATCTTAGGGACCTATTAAGCATGGGAAAGAACATTAGAAATTGGGAAGAATGCCTACCATTGTGAATTTGCATATAAAATCTATTCATTCTACAACGGTTATTCCCCATTTGAACTTGTTTATGGTTTTAACCCACTAACGATTTGATCTTCCCATTACCTCTTGAACATGTTAAATTTAGATGGCAAGAAGTTGGTGAAACCTTACATGAGAAGGCTAGCAATAATAGCCAAAACAAATGCGAACACCAACAAAGCAAAAAAGGGAAAAACGGGTTGTACTAGAACCCGGAGATTGGGTTTGGGTCCATTTGAGGAAAAACGATTTCACAAAAAAGACTGTTGGACCCAAGGGCGATGGGCCTTCCAAGTACTGGGATCAACGATAATGCCTATAAAATTGATCTACCCGGGAGAAATTAAGTTCTACTTTTAATGTAGTGATTGTCCCCATTTGATTTTTTAGGACAATCTTTTTTGAGGAAGGGGAATGATTAAATCATAAAGGCCCAATCCAAGTTCAAAACGTGATGGGCTCAAATTCAAGGCCCAATAACAAGATCAAAGGCACAAATGCGATCCAAACTAAATGGGACCATTCAAGAGCTTGTTAGCAAGGCCTTAGATGCAACAGAAAAAAAAATCAAGATTCACTTTCTTGTTTTCAAGAAAATCAAGAAACCAATCTTGGCCCAATTTTCTTTAAGAGATTTCAAGAATCAAGAAAATCAAGATTTCAAATCTTGGAAATCTTGGTCCAAGAAACCAAATCTTGCAGCCAAAACGCATTGGATCTCCATTACGAGCGTCCAACGACCCAATTTTGGTAGGAGATGGATCACGAGCCCAAATTCTTGAAGGCGAGGTCCAATAACCAAAATTTAGCCCAATCAAGAAATTTCTTCATACTTAGTTGAAAAATCAGGCCAAAATGTCAAAGGGCCCAATTTGTAAACATCTTACTTGTTTAATTTAATTTTTTAATCTTTAGGAGCATTACATGTAAAATTCATTAAAACAACCCATATAAGTGCATGGCCGAATTTACCTTGTTATTTTATTAATTAGGTTTAATTTTTATTAGTTACTTGTGAGATTAGGATTTGTTGGAGGCCTATATAAGCATTGGCCAGCCACCCTTTGTAAAAATCATCTTATTATTATTTTCTATCAAATTTGATTTGTTGAGTGCAAAATTTTCTTTGGGGTTTTCTCCAAGAATTCTCTCTTGAGTTTTCTTTAGAAGTTGTTTTAACAATCTTTTGATTGTGGGAGCCATCTTCAACCTTCTTCTTGCCATCGATATTCTTTGGAGGGGAGATTAGAGCCGTTTGAAGGAATTTGTGAATTCTTTCGGGAATTCAAGGGTTCTTAGGACGTTTCTTTAATTACTTGCTGTTCAATTTATTTTCTTTATTATTGCTTGTGCCGATTCTTCTTGTAATTTTCTTGCTTGTTTTGTTTGTGTTTCAGCCTTGATTAAACTCCAAGAACTCTTCGTTTAATCGATCCCTTTTATTGGCAGAACTATTCGATCCAAAAATCCCCA
Organism: Gossypium raimondii; assembly: GCF_025698545.1. Lineage (NCBI taxonomy): Eukaryota > Viridiplantae > Streptophyta > Magnoliopsida > Malvales > Malvaceae > Gossypium > Gossypium raimondii. The sequence goes on along the minus strand of NW_026291316.1, from coordinate 853 downwards.
AAATTTAGGGTTCTTGCCATTTTTTATTTCTTCTTGTTGGGTGAAATTAGGTCTCTGGAATTTGGGCATTCTTGGCGATTCAAGTTATTGATGATTAGCACTCTTTCTTTACTTCCAAATTCGTTCAATTTCATTAATTTCTTTCTTTTCTTTTGTCGCCCAAATCCTAATTTTCTATTAAGATCTGATTGATTTAATTCGTTGCTTGTTTAGTGTTCTTGAACAGATTAGACTTTGGAGAATTGATCTTGGAGTTCGATTTTGTCTTCTTGAACTACGAAAACATCTATTCATTCATTCTTTGTGTCTTCTGTTCATTTAATTGAATTTGGGATTTAATTCGATCGATTAGTTTAATCTTGTTCTTTGTTTTAATTTCAGATCTGTTCGTTTAGAGCTTTCGTAGGAGTTTCTCGTGACTTGGCAACTCGATCTTGGTCCGCGCGCCACCCCGTATCACCTTGGGAGGACATTTCCATGGATTTTGTCCTTGGATTGCCTAGGACTAAAACGGGGAAGGACTCTATTTTTGTTGTTGTTGATCGCTTTTCCAAAATGTCTCATTTTATTTCTTGTTCAAAAACTGATGATGCCATTCACATTGCTAATCTTTTCTTTAAGGAAATTGTTCGTTTGCATGGCATCCCGAGGACGATTGTTTCTGATCGAGATGCGAAGTTTTGGAGCCATTTTTGGAGATCGCTTTGGGGAAAGCTCGGAACTAAGTTGTTGTTTTCAACTACTTGCCACCCCAAACAGATGGACAAACAAGTGGTCAACCGAAGTGCTATCAACTTTGTTACGAGCCATCATACGGAAAAATCTTAAGTCGTGGGAGGAGTGTTTGCCGCAT
>NW_026291315.1:0-6695 GCF_025698545.1 Gossypium raimondii | reverse complement strand
AGAGGCCGTGTATATTTTAGCGAGAAACCGAGTGGAGCAACATTGAATTATCCGGTTTATGATAAAGAGATGTATGCACCGATTCGGCATTGGAGACATGGCAGCATTACTTGTTGCCTAAGGAGTTTGTGATCCACACCGACCACGAGGCTTTACGATATATCACAGGTCATCATAAATTGAACAAACAACATGCTAAATGGGTTGAATTCTTAGAATATTTTCCTTATGTCATTCGATACAAAAAAGGGAAAGATAATGTCGTTGCTGATGCATTATCACGCAGATATGTACTATTGAGTTATCTTGATTCACATTTGATTGGATTTGCATATATTCGAGAGTTATACTCTGATGATCATGATTTTTGTGATAAGTATAATGCTTGTGAGAAAGGTGCGATGGAAAATTCTACAGCATGATGGATATCTTTTCAAAGAAAATAGGATATGCATTCCACGTGGTTCAATGCGTGATATACCGATCCGTGAAGCACATGAAGGTGGATTGATGGGTCATTTTAGGGTCACTAAAACGTTACACACCTTAAAAGAGCATCTTTTCGCCTAAGATGCGCCGGACGTTGAACGCCATCGTGAACGTGTGTGACATGTAAGAAAGCAAAATCGAAGGTTTCACCACATGGTATGTACTTACCTTTACCTATTCCTGAATCCCTTGTGATACGACCACGCCTGGGCACACTTTTGGACCAGCTCGTAAGCATTGTTTGCAAATCCATGCGAGCTGAATTAGTTCATTTTCTTCTCGGTGAGCTCTGTTAGCTCATTTCCACTCACTTGAGCTCAAGTCACTCATTCGAGATCAATTCAGCTCAATTTTAACCCAATGAGCTTATTTTTAGCTTTCTTTAGTTTGCATTTATTTTGCTAAAATAAACCATTTAATTTATCTTTAGTTGAATTAGTTGTTTATTTTAAGTTAATTGATTTGTTAAAATCTGGACAAATAATTAATTAAGTGTTTTAATTATATCTAAATTAAATACTTAATTAATTATGATGTTTTAAATATGTCTGAATTTGTTAATATGTATGGTCAATTTAATGTGCAAATTATTGAGTTCATATGCTGCTAATTTAATGTGTCTGAAATGCATTTAACTTGCTGATGTTATTTGCTGCAGGTTCATGAACGGATTGGTGCAATGTATGGGAGTGTGCATGCACAATTGAGGTTCAATGGATGGCATTTAAAGTAGCACATGCATTTGGGACGTTCATGCAAGAGGGAGTTGCTGAAAGTTCATGTATTTGAAGATTCATGGATCATATTTATGGGGGAAAGTACATGGGACGTTTCATGCATGATTCATGCATTTTCAAGATGACCGCTTCAAGTATTTTAGGCACATTAATGCCTCATTCAGCCAAGGGAGATGTAGGATCATTAAAGGGCTGCACATTCATGGAATTATGGAGATTCTTCAAGGCTAAGGATGCATGAATGCATCTAGTGAAGCAACATGATGATTCGGTCAATCCATGCATCATCTCAAACATGAACCGGATTTTAATTCTTCATTCATGCACATTCAGCAAATTAATTATTTCTTTCTAGAAATTTCTAGCATATTCATGGCTGAATTCTTAGCCATTAAGTTGCCCATTCGGCTAGCTTAGTCTTTGCCTATAAATAGCTTACTTGTTTATTGTAAAAGGTTACAGAATTTGATTATTGAAAACTTGATTGAGAGGTATCCTCCTATCCTATTTCAGACGAGTCTCGCTTCGACTTATCTAGCTCGCTAGTGGCGCAACCCGACTCCTTGAACTTATCACCATTCGGTGTGCTTCCCCACCTTTTTTATACCTTTGGTTCTTACCTCAATATAGGTAACGGTCAAGGTCCATCTTCGACTATCCATGAAATTCACCTTAACCAACATAAGTCCCGGGCAATACTTCATATAGTATTGAATTGTTCTTCACTTGAGTTCACTTTACCATCTCCATTTTAAATTTAAAATTATAAACTTTATTTTTCTTGTAAAACCCGAACCTAACATCAATCATCAAACTTCACCTATCCTTTGAACCATTTTTCCAACTTCCGCTTAAAGTTAATCAAAATCCATTTTTCTCACCAAACGAACGACTCTTCTCGTCGACGATCGGGCAAACAAGTGAATCGACTCAATCAATCGAGCCAGATCACATCATTTGGTATCGAGCTTGCAAAACGAGGAGCACCGACGTTCGTAATAAGGCCGCAAGTAGGTTCGAACGTGAAAAAAATCAAAAAATTGAGTTGTAATTTAATTTTTTTCCTTCCTTGTATTTACCTTACTATTGTATTTGAGTATCACAAAAAAATCAAAATTCAAAAAAATTCGAAAAAAAAGAAAAAAGAAGTGAGCAAAAAAAGAGTAAAAAAGAAGAAGAAAAAGAAGTGAAAAGTCTTGAGTTTTATTTTCATCTCTTATTACTCCGATCATCAAGTATCCTTCCTACCATTATTTATCCATCCCAACGCCACACTTTAAACCAATTTTTTCTTTGTTCAACCTTACCTTACACCTAACATTATCCCTTGTAACCCATTTTGAAACCGACCCTCAAGCAAAGAAATTAAGTCTACCGAGACAATTACTAATTTGTGAGACGAGGTCGAGTGGTAAAAGGCAAGAGAGTGTGAGTTCATTTGAGAGAAGAAAAGCCAAATAAGAGTGAAACACGAGTGGTGTGCCATTTATTATTTTCTTGAGAGAACTTGTGAGATTTTGTGGTGAGGATTATTTTCTTTCTAATTTATCTTTTGTTTTCTAACATTTTATTGAAACATGTCCAAGAATTTTCGAATGTGAATTCCAAGTATGGAAGCGAGAAATGCAAAGGATAATATGATCTAAATTCACGAATACAAAAGGAGAACTCCAAGTAATATCCGACAAAGATAAAGAAGATTTGACACTGTAACATTGACATCAAAATGAGTTCAAGTCTTCAACAATTGGAGAACGAACCGCAACATAAGAATCTGTTTCATACTCGATGCCGAGTCCACAATAAAATTTGTTGCATCATTGTTAATGGTGACATTAGTTCAAATGTGGCCAGCACTAGAATGGTGGAAAACTTGGCTTACTCGTTACCAAGCATCCCCAACCTTATAAGCTGCGGTGGTTTAACGACAAAGGTGAATTTGAAGTTACTCAACAAGTGCGTGTTGCATATTCCATCGGCAGATACCAAGACGAAGTCGTTTGTGATGTGGTACCTATTCAAGCTTGCCATTTATTCTTGGGAGCACCATTGCAATTGGATCACAAGGTCACTCACGATGAACGTACCAATAGGTATTCCTTCAAGCATCAAGGAAGGAAAATCACCTTAGCATCGCTCACACCGGAACAAGTCCATGAGGACCAAATCAAATTGAAAATTTTGGTTGTACAAGATTTTGAGCGAGAAAAGAATAAAGAAAATGAAAATGAAAGAAATGAAAAGAAAATATGAAAATGAGATTTCAAAAATAAAAGAGAGTGAAAAGCAAAAAGAGATTGAAAAAGAAATTGAAAGAGAAGAAAAGAAAGAGTGGAAAAGAAATTGAAAGAGAGCTTGAAAAGAAATCGAGTGGAAAAGAAAAGAGTTCGCAAAAGAAACGAGTGAAGAAAGCAAGCAAGAAAAAGTAAGGAAAATTTTTGCTAACCCTGCTTGAGTTTGCCTTTTGATTCTTCTTCGTTTAGTTTGCAAAATTTCACCCACGACTGGTTCCAACTTCATTATCTTTCGACATACGACGCTTTCAATTAATTGAAAAGGTAAGTTGGATGTTGTGAATAATTTTCAAACTTTCAAGGTAAGTCGTAAGAATCTTTTGGTCTTTATTCGATTGTGATTTGTTTTCTATCGATCAATTCGCCATTTTGTTGGTCTTAGAGAAAGCCCATTCAAACATTTGTTTTGTTGTTTAACCTTGGATCGAAATGTTGATTTTTCCTTGAAAGGAGTCTTGCAATGCTCTAATCATCATTTGTTTCCTCTGATTTCCATCATGATCAATTGCAAGATATCATTCTTCTAATGTTTCAAGGTAAGCAAGGTATGAATGTTGAAAATTTTAAAGCACCTCGCTTTTTCGATTGTTGGTGGACACTTTGTTGATGATTTGGTCTTTAGAAAAATCTAAAGTTTGACGTGGCTACTTGTCATTCTTTGATTGATGATGATCCATTTGTTTTTCGATGATAAGAAGATTCTTGTTTTGAAAAATATTATTTTCTTGATGGTATTGGTTGTTTATCTTTAACTAGCAATGGAATGCATGTTTTGGATGCTCGAGATGAAAGTCCGTATAAATTGTTCATTCTAATCGATCCTGTTGAAAAGGAATGGAAATATATTGATGAGTATGGCATCAACAAGATTTTTGATGAAGAACGAATAAAAAGACCAACAAAATATGGAATTGTGTGATCAAAAGTCAACATATCATCTGTTGGTTGTGTTGATCATGTGAATTATCTAATTTGTGGTGTGAAATTTCCATGTTTTCGTAAATCTTTTCGAACAAAATTTAAAGGGTTTGCTTGTTTGAATTTGAGTATGCTAACACCCTCGTTGCCATTTGGATCGAGTAGTCAAAATCATTTGTTTAATCCTGGAGTTTGTTATTATGAATCATCCATGAAAGAAAGCAAGCATCGTAAATTTTGTTTGAATGAATGTGTTGTTTGTATGATGCTTTGTCTTTAAGTTTGAAAATGAGACATGTGAATCTTGTTGGTTTGTTAAGTCAAAATCAAAATTTTGTTTTCGGAGGTTGTTCTCAATTGTGGTCTAAAAGATCCGAACATGTTTTGCATGATAATGATTTTGAGTTGCTTAGTGTTCTTTCTATGAAGTTCTCATGAAATTGCCAAATCAAATTGAAATGGCAAGAGAAAATTTTGTTTTTGACCCCGAGATTATTATCTTTGTTCTTGTTAAAAGGGCTTGGATTTTGTAATTCGACCTTCGAGATTATGCCTTCGATTGTTTTGTGATTTAGGTTTGTTTCTATCAAAAACGGTAAGAACAATTTATATTTTTACCCGGTATCGGTTTATTTGTTCGAATTGTGAATCAAATTTTGAAAGTTCCTTTGTGCTTAACCTTCATCGTGTTACTAATTCGTTCTATTCTTTTATAGGTAACGATGTGAGGTGGTACCCTTCTAAAGAGGGAGGGCATGCGAATGAGCTTTTTCGATCCAAGCCATTTGTGGCTATCAAAATCTTGAACGATTTTTCAAGCAAATGGCCCGATTTGGGGACAAATCGCTTTAAAGAGGGAGGGATGATACGACCACGCCTCGGGCACACTTTTGGACCAACTCCTAAGCATTGTTTGCAAATCCATGCGAGTGAATTAGTTCATTTTCTTCTCGTTGAGCTCTGTTAGCTCATTTCCAGCTCACTTGAGCTCAAGTCACTCATTCGAGATCAATTCAGCTCAATTTTAACCCAATGAGCTTATTTTTAGCTTTCTTTAGTTTGCATTTATTTTGCTGAAATAAACCATTTAATTTATCTTTAGTTGAATTAGTTGTTTATTTTAAGTTAATTGATTTGTTAAATCTGGACAAATAATTAATTAAGTGTTTTAATTATATCTAAATTAAATACTTAATTAATTATGATGTTTTAAATATATCTGAATTTGTTAATATGTATGGTCAATTTAATGTGCAAATTATTGAGTTCATATCGCTAATTTAATGTGTCCAAATGCATTTAACTTGCTGATGTTATTTGCTGCGGTTCATGAACGGATTGGTGCAATGTATGGGAGTGTGCATGCACAACCGAGGTTCAATGGATGGCATTTAAAGTAGCACATGCATTTGGGATGTTCATGCAAGAGGAGTTGCTGAAAGTTCATGTATTTGAAGATTCATGGATCATATTTATGGGGAAAGTACATGGGACGTTTCATGCATGATTCATACATTTTCAAGATGATCGTTCAAGTATTTTAGGCACATTAATGCCTCATTCAGCCAAGGGAGATGTAGGATCATTAAAGGGCTGCACATTCATGGAATTATGGAGATTCTTCAAGGCTAAGGATGCATGAATGCATCTAGTGAAGCAACATGATGATTCGGTCAATCCATGCATCATCTCTAAACATGAACCGAATTTTTAATTCTTCATTCATGCGCATTCAGCAAATTAATTATTTCTTTCTAGAAATTTCTAGCATATTCATGGCTGAATTCTTAGCCATTAAGTTGCTCATTCGGCTAGCTTAGTCTTTGCCTATAAATAGCTTACTTGTTTACTGTAAAAGGTTATAGAATTTGATTATTGAAAACTTGATTGAGAGGTATCCTCCTATCCTATTTCAATGAGTCTCGCTTCGACTTATCTAGCTCGCTAGTGGCGCAACCGACTCCTTGAACTTATCACCATTCGTATGGCGTTCCCCACCTTTTTATACCTTTGGTTCTTACCTCAATATAGGTAACGGTCAAGGTCCATCTTCGACTATCCATGAAATTCACCTTAACCAACATAAGTCCGGGCAATACTTCATATAGTATTGAATTGTTCTTCACTTGAGTTCACTTTACCATCTCCATTTTAACTTTAAAATTATAAACTTTATTTTTCTTGTAAAACCCGAACCTAACATCAATCATCAAACTTCACCTATCCTTTGAACCCTTTTTCCAACTTCGCTTAAAGT
>NW_026291314.1:0-21775 GCF_025698545.1 Gossypium raimondii | reverse complement strand
GATTATTCTTTGTGAGTGATTGGTGAGTTCTTGTTGTGAGTCTTTAAAGAATTTAAAAAAAAAATGTCACGAAGTCCGGAAAGGAATCCAAATGAGGTAGGTGGGTTTCGTCCCATAAGAAATGTTGGAGGAGGAGTGCCGGATCTCACTTTGCAAGCCATTATGCGAGAAATGGAGTGATTGTTTGATCGCAAGCTTGAACCAATCGAAGACCGCTTATATCGAGTTGAAATCCGAGGACAACGCGAAGCGACTCCGGAAGATGCAAGGCGAGAACGAGAGCAACCAATTGACAACTTTGATGAAGGAGAATCCGAAGGTGACCACTTGTCTGAACAAGGAAACCCACAATGGTTCCAACGAAATCGAGGCCCAAGAAATCGAGACCGTCCTGATGACAATCTCAAAAATATCAAGATGACTATTCCACCGTTTCAAGGAAAGAATGATCCTGAATCTTACTTGGAGTGGGAAAAGAAGATGGAACTCGTCTTCGAGTGCCATAACTATTCAGAAAATAAGAAGGTAAAGCTCGCTGCCATTGAATTCTCGGATTATGCGATCGTGTGGTGGGATCAATTGGTGACTAGCCGAAGGAGGAATGGGGAGAGGCCTATCTCTACGTGGGCCGAAATGAAGGCTGTTATGCGCAAGCGATTTGTTCCCTCCTATTACCATCGAGAGTTGTACCAACGATTACAAAGTCTCACTCAAGGCAACCGAAGCGTCGAGGACTATTACAAAGACATGGAAATTGCTATGATAAGAGCCGACGTGGAGGAGGATCGTGAAGCAACCATGGCAAGGTTTCTAGCCGGCCTAAATCGGGATATTGCCAATATCGTCGAGCTACAACACTATGTAGAAGTTATGGACATGGTGCATATGGCAATCAAAGTGGAAAAGCAATTGAAAAGGAAAGGATCCACTCAAACATATCCAACGGCTTCTACCAACAAGTGGGCTCAAGGGACTAGCAAAACTCCTAATCGGCCTAAGGAGCCTTTTGTTGCTGCTAAATCCAACCAACCAAGTGTCGAAGCTAGCAAAAATAAAAACGAGGCTGCTTCGAATCATTCTCGCGATATCAAGTGTTTCAAGTGTCAAGGAAGAGGCCACATTGCGAGTCAATGTCCTAATCGATGAGTGATGGTGGTTCGTTCAAATGGCGAGATTGAATCCAAAGATGAACAAGAGGAGGAGCCCGAAATTCCCATGGAGGAAGGTGACGAGCTCGAGCTGCCCGTTGAAGGTGAATTACTTGTTGTCAAAAGGAGTTTGAATATCCAAGTAGCCGAGGAGGAACAACAACGAGATAACATCTTTCACACCCGTTGCCATGTTCAAGGTAAGGTGTGCGTTTGATTATTGATTGAGGTAGTTGCACCAACGTCGCAAGTTCTTTGCTTGTTGAAAACTTGGTTTAGCCACCACAAAGCATCCAACCCTTACAATCTACAATGGCTAAATGACGGAGGTGAACTCAAGGTGACTAAGCAAGCAAAAGTGGCGTTTTCCATAGGCAAGTACCAAGACGAGGTGATTTGTGATGTCGTGCCCATGCACGCGGGGCATTTGCTATTGGGCCGTCCTTGGCAATTTGACCGACGAGTAGTCCACGACGGTTATACAAACTGATATTCATTCAAGCACCTTGGAAGGAATGTTACATTAGCTCCTCTCACACCGAAGCAAGTGCATGAAGACCAACTCAAGATGAAGCAATCTATTGAGCGAGAAAAAGAAAAAGAGAAAAACAAAAAGAGTGAAAAGAAAAGGAAAGAAACGAATGATGAGAGTGAGGTAAAAACAAGAGTGACAAAAGACAAAGAACAATAGTATGAAAATAAAAAAACGAGTGTTTTTGCTACAAAAAGAGAGATTCGAAAATTGATGTTGGCAAGGCAACCCATCTTTGTACTTATGTTCAAAGAGTGTTTATTGGAAACTAACGAACTTGAAAATACTTTGCCTACTCCTATCGTTTCTTTGTTGCAGGAATTTGGAGATATTTTTCCCGAAGAAGTGCCAAATGGCCTACCTCCCATTCGAGGAATCGAGCACCAAATCGATTTTGTGCCCAGTGCTGCAATTCCAAATAGGCCAGCATATAGAAGTAATCCTGAGGAAACAAAGGAATTGGAAAAACAAGTAGCCGAATTAATGGAGAAGGGCTACATCCGTGAAAGTTTAAGTCCGTGCACGGTTTCGGTTTTGTTGGTTCCTAAAAAGGATGTGATACGGGGTGGCGCGCGGACCAAGATCAAGTTGCCAAGTCACGAGAAACTCCTACGAAAGCTCTAAACGAATAGATCTGAAATTAAAACAAAGAACAAGATTTAACTAATCAGATCTGGAATTAAATCCCCAAATTCAATTAAATGAACAGCAAGACACAAAGAACGAATGAATAGATGTTTTCGTAGTTCAAGAAGACAAAATCGAACTCCAAGATCAATTCTCCACAAGTGAATCTGTTCAAGAACACTAAACAAAGAACGAATTAAATCAATCGATCTTAATAGAAAATTAGGGATTTGGGCGACAAAAGAAAAGAAAGAAATTAATGAAATTGAACGAATTTGGAAGTAAAGAAAGAGTGCTAATCATCAATAACTTGAATCGCCAAGAATGCCCAAATTCCAGCAACCTAATTTCACCCAACAAGAAGAAATAAAAAATGGCAAGAACCCTAAATTTTGGGGATTTTTGGATCGAATAGTTGCTGCCAATAAAGGGATCGATTAAACGAAGAGTTCTTGGAGTTTAATCAAGGCTGAAACACAAACAAAAACAAAGCAAAGAAAATTAGAAGAAGAATCGGCACAAGCAATAATAAAGAAAATAAATTGAACAGCAAGGAATTAAAGAAAAGTCCTAAGAACCCTTGAATTCCGAAAGAATTCACAAATTCCTTCAAACGGCTCTAATCTCCCTCCAAAGAATATCGATGGTAAGAAGAAGGTTGAAGATGGCTCCCACAATCAAAAGATTGTTAAAACAACTTCTAAAGAAAACTCAAGAGAGAATTCTTGGAGAAAACCCCAAAGAAAATTCTGCACTCAACAAATCAAATTTGATAGAAAATAATAATAAGATGATTTTTACAAAGGGTGGCTGGCCAATGCTTATATAGGCCTCCAACAAATCCTAATCTCACAAGTAACTAATAAAAATTAAACCTAATTAATAAAATAACAAGGTAAATTCGCCATGCACTTATATGGGTTGTTTTGGGCGAATTTTACATGTAATGCTCCTAAAGATTAAAAAATTAAATTAAACAAGTAAGATGTTTACAAATTGGGCCCTTTGACATTTTGGCTTGATTTTTCAACTAAGTATGAAGAAATTTCTTGATTGGGCTAAATTTTGGTTATTGGGCCTCGCCTTCAAGAATTTGGGCTCGTGATCCATCTCCTACCAAAATTGGGTCGTTGACGCTCGTAATGGAGATCCAATGCGTTTTGGCTGCAAGATTTGGTTTCTTGGACCAAGATTTCCAAGATTTGAAATCTTGATTTTCTTGATTCTTGAAATCTCTTCAGCAACAAAATTGGGCCAAGATTCGGTTTCTTGATTTTCTTGAAAACAAGAAAGTGAATCTTGATTTTCTTGTTCTCTCGTGTATGCATCTAAGGCCTTGCTAACAAGCTCTTAAATGGTCCCATTTAGTTTGGACCGCATTTGTCGGCCTTTGATCTTGTTATTGGGCCTTGTGGCAATTTGAGCCCATCACGTTCTTGAACTTGGATTGGGCCTTTATGACTCGTATCATTCCCCTTCCTCAAAAGATTCGTCCTCGAATCTGAAAAATCAAATGGGGACAAGTCAGCCACATTAAAAGTAGAACTTACATTGTACTCACCGGTAGATCAATTTTATAGGCATTATCGTTGATCCGCCGAGTACTTGAAAGGCCCATCGCCTTGGGTCCAACTTAGTCTTCCTTTTTGTAGGAAATCGTTCTTTCCTCAAATGGACCCAAACCCAATCTCTGGGTTCTAGTACAACCCGCTTATGCCCTTGTTTGCTTTGTTGGTGTTGGCGTCATTTGTTTTGGCTATTCGTTGTCTAGCCTTCTCATGTAAGGATTTCACCAACTCAGCTTTCTGTTCGCCATCTAAATTCGTAACATGTTCAAGAGGTAATGGCGCAAGATCAAGTACTTCGTTAGTGGATTAAAACCATAAACAAGTTCAAATGGGGAATAACCAGGTTGTAGAATGAATAGATCTATTATATGCAAATTCAACGAATGGTAGGCATTCTTCCCAATTTCTAATGTTCTTTCCCACCATAGCTCGTAATAGAGTCCCTAAGATTCGATTAACTACTTCAGTTTGACCATCAGTTTGGGGGTGACATGTAGTAGAATAAAGCAATTTAGTACCAAGCTTACCCCACAATACCTTCCAAAAGTGGCTAAGGAATTTGACATCTCTATCAGAAACAATTGTTTTAGGGATGCCATGAAGTCTTACCACTTCTTTAAAGAATAAGTCTGCCACATGTGTAGCATCATCTGCTTTGTGACAAGGAATAAAATGTGACATCTTTGAAAACCTCATCAACAACAACAAATATACTATCTCTTCCTTTTTTGTTCGAGGCAAACCTAAAATAAAATCCATGGATAAATCTACCCAAGGTGAAGTAGGAATCGGTAGAGGAGTGTAAAGGCCATGAGGCATTACCTTAGATTTTGCTTGTTTGCATGTAATGCACTTGGAACATACCTTTTCCACATCCTTCTTCATATGTGGCCAATGAAAGTGTTCGTGCAAGATATCTAGTGTCTTGGCCACTCCAAAATGTCCCATTAAACCTCCACTGTGGGCTTCATGAATCAATAAGTCTCTCATGGAACACTTTGGTATGCATAACTTGTTCATACTGAAATAGAAAGCCATCTACAAGATAAAATTTTTCAAAAGTAGTATGTCCACAATTCTTATAGATATGGTCGAAATCAAGATATCAGCATCATATAATTCTTTAATGTGTTCAAACCCTAAGACTTTAGCATTCAATGTAGTCATTAAAGCATATCGTCGAGACAAAGCATCTGCAACTACATTATCTTTACCTGTTTTATATTGTATCACATAAGGAAATGTTTCAATGAATTCTACCCATCGGGCATGTCTTTTACTCAACTTACCTTGTCCCTTTAACCATTTAAGAGACTCATGATCTGTATGTATGACAAACTCATTAGGCAGCAAATAATGTTGCCATACTTGAAGTGCACGAACTAATGCCAATAGTTCTTTGTCATAAGTCGAGTAATTTAACTGTGCACCGCTCAATTTCTCACTAAAATAAGCAATAGGTTGCTTATCTTGCATTAAAAGCTACCGATTCCAATTCTCAAGCATCACACTCAAGTTCAAAAGTTTTAGCAAAATCGTAATTTAAGCAAAGGAGCAGAACATAACTTAGCTTTTAGAGTTTGAAAGGCCTTTTCTTGGGTTTCACCCCATTTGAAACCCAACGATTTCTTTATAACCTCTCATCAATGGGGCAGCAATAGTAGAGAAATCTTTCACAAATCGTCTATAAAACTAGCTAAACCATGGAAAGATCTCACCTCGATTCGATTTAGGAGTCGGCCACTCCTTAATTGCCTTGACTTTGTCCTCGTCGACATGAATACCTTGAGCACTAACTATGAAACCTAAGAATATTAGTTTATCACAATGAATGTGCATTTATCAAGGTTGGCAAATAATCTTTCAGTTCGTAGAATATCCAAAACGGTTCGAACATGGAAAACATGATCATCTAAAGTCTTTGAGTAAATTAAAATATCATCAAAATAAACCACTACAAATTTACCCAAGTGAAGCCTTAAAACATGATTCATTAATCTCATAAATGTGCTAGGTGCATTAGTAAGGCCGAAAGGCATAACTAACCATTCATACAATCCAAATTTTGTTTTAAAGGCTGTTTTCCATTCATCCCCTTCCCTCATTCGAATTTGATGATAACCGCTTTTTAAATCAATTTTAGTAAATATAACTGAACCATGTAATTCATCAAGCATATCATCAAGTCTAGGAATTGGGTGTCGATACTTTACCGTTATTTTGTTGATTGGGCGGCAATCAACACACATTCGATACGTACCATCTTTCTTTGGTACCAATAGGACAGGAACAGCACAAGGACTTAGGCTCTCACGAATGTACCCTTTGTCTAGTAAGTCCTCAACTTGCCTTTGCAATTCCTTTGTCTCCTCGGGATTGCATCTATAGGCTGGTCGATTAGGAATCGAAGCTCCGGGTACTAAGTCAATTTGATGTTCTATCCCTCGTAAAGGTGGTAAACCTTTAGGGGCCTCACTAAAAACATCCTCATAATCCTGCAAAAGAGATTGAAACATACTAGGCAGATTTTCGTTAATGTTAGATAAAGATAAATAATTTTGCCTAAACCTCACAAGGATACAAGGCTGTTTATTAAGTAGGGCTCTCTTCACATCTTTTTTTGTTGCCAAAAGATTTTTTCCACTCATTTTACCACTAGAGGGTTCACTCACCTTTGGGCTTTTTAAATTTTGACTTTTTCCACTACTATTAGCCTCTTTTCTCTCTGTCTTCTGAACTTGCTCTTTCTCCCTTACCCCCTCACAAAATTTTATCATCCTCAATTGATCTTTATATACATCAGTAGGATTTAAAAGAGCAAAAGTGAATTTCTTACCTTTAAATACAAGGGAGTATCGATTAAGTTTACCTTGGTGTGTAACATCACGATCAAATTGCTAAAACCAGAAAACCCGAAAAACTGCGGAGTAACTTGACAACTTCGTTCGAGGAGTTCCCGATCTCTAAAAATCACGAAATTAAATCTGGAATGTCCTTAAATATTGAATTTTTGATCTGGAAATTTTGGGCACCAAATTCAACCCGCTGAATCTTTTTTTTAATTTTTTATTGAATTTCGTCTTTTTGATTTTTGACTTTTTTGACTGATTTTTTGCGGAATAATTTTTTTATATTCAATCACAGTTCCAAAAATATGTATGTAAAATTTCAGATCAATCGGACAACATTTACCCACCCAAATGAATTTTTTTTGAACAATTTTTCTGGGTAAAACTGCTGTTTGTGCTTTAAAAAATAAAGATCAGTTTAGAAATCAACCAAGAACACCCAAAACGCCCAAAATCTGATACCAAATGATACGGGGTGGCGCACGGACCAAGATCAAGTTGCCAAGTCACGAGAAACTCCTACGAAAGCTCTAAACGAACAGATCTGAAATTAAAACAAAGAACAAGATTAAACTAATCAGATCTGGAATTAAATCCCCAAATTAAATTAAATGAACAGCAAGACACAAAGAACGAATGAATAGATGTTTTCGTAGTTCAAGAAGACAAAATCGAACTCCAAGATCAATTCTCCACAAGCAGAATCTGTTCAAGAACACTAAACAGCAACGAATTAAATCAATCAGATCTTAATAGAAAATTAGGGATTTGGGCGACAAAAGAAAAGAAAGAAATTAATGAAATTGAACGAATTTGGAAGTAAAGAAAGAGTGCTAATCTGTCAATAACTTGAATCGGCCAAGAATGCCCAAATTCCAGCAGCCTAATTTCACCCAACAAGAAGAAATAAAAAAAATGGCAAGAACCCTAAATTTTGGGGATTTTTGGATCGAATAGTTGCTGCCAATAAAAGGGATCGATTAAACGAAGAGTTCTTGGAGTTTAATCAAGGCTGAAACACAAACAAAAACAGCAAAGAAAATTAGAAGAAGAATCGGCACAAGCAATAATAAAGAAAATAAATTGAACAGCAAGAAATTAAAGAAAAGTCCTAAGAACCCTTGAATTCGAAAGAATTCACAAATTCCTTCAAACGGCTCTAATCTCCTTCCAAAGAATATCGATGGTAAGAAGAAGGTTGAAGATGGCTCCCACAATCAAAAGATTGTTAAAACAACTTCTAAAGAAAACTCAAGAGAGAATTCTTGGAGAAAACCCCAAAGAAAATTCTGCACTCAACAAATCTGAAATTTGATAGAAAAATAATAATAAGATGATTTTTACAAAGGGTGGCTGGCCAATGCTTATATAGGCCTCCAACAAATCCTAATCTCACAAGTAACTAATAAAATTAAACCTAATTAATAAAATAACAAGGTAAATTCGCCATGCACTTATATGGGTTGTTTTGGGCGAATTTTACATGTAATGCTCCTAAAGATTAAAAAATTAAATTAAACAAGTAAGATGTTTACAAATTGGGCCCTTTGACATTTTGGCCTGATTTTTCAACTAAGTATGAAGAAATTTCTTGATTGGGCTAAATTTTGGTTATTGGGCCTCGCCTTCAAGAATTTGGGCTCGTGATCCATCTCCTACCAAAATTGGGTCGTTGACGCTCGTAATGGAGATCCAATGCGTTTTGGCTGCAAGATTTGGTTTCTTGGACCAAGATTTCCAAGATTTGAAATCTTGATTTTCTTGATTCTTGAAATCTCTTCGAACAGCAAAATTGGGCCAAGATTCGGTTTCTTGATTTTCTTGAAAACAAGAAAGTGAATCTTGATTTTCTTGTTCTCTCGTGTATGCATCTAAGGCCTTGCTAACAAGCTCTTGAATGGTCCCATTTAGTTTGGACCGCATTTGTCGGGCCTTTGATCTTGTTATTGGGCCTTGTGGCAATTTGAGCCCATCACGTTCTTGAACTTGGATTGGGCCTTTATGACTCGTATCAGGATGGATCATGGCGAATGTGCGTTGACTGTCGCGCCATCAATAAAATTACCATAAAATATCGCCATCCTATTCCCCGCCTCGATGACATGCTTGATGAACTTAGTGGAGCCCAATTGTTTTCGAAGATCGATTTAAAAAGTGGGTATCATCAAATCAGAATGCGGGAGGGAGACGAATGGAAAACTGCGTTCAAAACTAAATATGGTTTGTATGAATGGTTGGTAATGCCATTCGGACTTACCAACGCTCCTAGTACTTTCATGCGTCTCATGAATTATGTTTTACGTTCGTTCATTGGGAAATTCTGTGTTGTATATTTTGATGATATTTTAGTTTATAGCAGGAGCTTGGAAGATCATATTCAACATCTACGTGCCGTGCTTGAAGTCTTGCGAAAAGAGGTACTTTATGCCAATTTAAAGAAATGTTCTTTTTGCACTAATGAAGTTGTTTTTCTAGGCTTTGTGGTAAGTGCTCGTGGTTTAGAAGTTGACCAAGAAAAGGTCAAGGCGATCAACGAATGGCCGCGTCCAACAAACATCAGCCAAGTGAGGAGTTTTCACGGGTTGGCAAGCTTCTACTGAAGGTTTGTGCCTAATTTTAGTTCTGTTGCTGCCCCCTTGACAGAGTGTGACGCTTCAGGTATCGGCATTGGCGCTGCTTTGATGCAAGATGGACGGCCTATTGCATACTTTAGTGAAAAGCTTAACGGAGCTACGTTGAATTATCCAACGTATGATAAGGAACTATATGTGTTGGTCCGAGCTCTCAAAACATGGCAACACTATTTATGGCCGAAGGAATTCGTAATCCATTCGGACCACGAGGCTCTAAAGCATTTGAAGGGACAAACCAAGCTCAATAAACGTCATGCCAAGTGGGTGGAGTATTTGGAGTCGTTTCTGTACGTGATCAAGTATAAAAAGGGTAAGGAAAATGTTGTAGCCGACGCCCTATCACGAAGGTACGCACTTGTCAATTTAATGGATTCTAAATTGCTTGGTTTTGAATTTATCAAAGATCTTTATAAACCGATGTCTGACTTTGGTGAAATTTATGAGTCTTGTTCGCATGGTGCTTGTGAAAAGTACTTTCAGCATGAGGGCTATTTATTTCGTGAAGGCAAGCTTTGTGTGCCTCAAAGTTCTGTGAGAAACGTCCTTGTAAGAGAAGCTCATAGCGGAGGACTTATGGGCCACTTCGGAATTGCTAAAACTTTAGCAATATTGCATGAACATTTCTATTGGCCCAAAATGAAACGTAACGTAATAAGGAAATGTGATCGTTGGATCACTTGTAAGAAGGCAAAGTCACGAATCAAACCGCATGGTTTATACACCCCGTTGCCTATTCTGATGCTCCGTGGGTAGACATTTTAATGGACTTCGTTCTGGGCCTTCCAAGAACCAAAAGAGGGAGAGATTCAATATTTGTTGTTGTAGACCATTTTTCAAAAATGGCCCATTTTATACCTTGTAATAAAACTGATGATGCTACTAACGTTGCTAATCTGTTTTTCAAGGAAGTTGTTAGGTTGCATGGAATCCCTCGAACCATTGTCTCCGATCGTGACACAAAGTTTCTAAGTCATTTTTGGAGGACGTTGTGGGGGAAATTGGGCACCAAACTTCTATTTTCGACGACATGCCACCCTCAAACGGATGGCCAAACTGAAGTAGTCAACCGTGTGTTATCAACATTGCTTCGAGCTATTTTGAAAAAGAATTTGAAGATGTGGGAAGATTGCTTACCTCATGTGGAGTTCGCATACAATCGAACCATTCATTCTGCTACGAAATTTTCTCCTTTTGAGGTAGTATACGGTTTTAACCCTATTACTCCTCTTGATTTGATTCCTATGCCTTCTAATGAATTAGTACATGTATATGGCAAAAAGAAGGCCGAATTTGTTAAACAATTGCACAAAAATGTTAAGGATAATATTGAGAGGAGAACCGAACAATATGTTCGAGGGGCAAATAAAGGGCGCAAACGAGTCGTGTTCGAACCCGGTGACTGGGTTTGGATCCACATTCGCAAAGAACGGTTTCCCGATCAAAGGAAATCCAAGCTTCAATCAAGGGTGATGGCCCTTTTCAAGTATTGAACGGATCAATGACAACGTCTACAAGATTGACCTCTACGGGTGAGTATGGAGTGAGTGCAAGTTTTAACGTTGCTGATCTTTCTCCTTTTGATGTAGGTGACGATTCGAGGACGAATCGCTTCGAAGAGAGGGAGGATGATATGAGCTCGCCCATGAAGATAGGTGCCGAATCCATGGAGTTGCCTTTGGGGCCAATTACTCGAGCACGTGCCAAGAAGTTCCAAGATTCTGTAGCAAGCTATATTGCTCGATTGTGGAGTGATGGGTTGATTGCCCATAAAATGCCCAGCTCAACTAGCTTGATTCGCACCATCCTACAAGCTGATTTTAGCTCGTTTCAGCTTAATTCAGCTCAATTCGGCACTTAATTAGTTCAAGGAGCTGATTATATTTATTTTGAATAAATTTAATTAGTTGTGTTAGTTAGAATCAGCTCAAAATCATTTAATTAAATAAATGTGTCTTAATTTGGACATTCTTAATTCAGCTTATTAAATATGTTTTATATTAATACATGCCTTTAATATGTCCATATTAAGTCATAAATTAAATGTGTTTAGTTTAATTACAAAGTTTTAATGTGTCTTGACTTAGACAAATTTATTAGTGGCTGCTAGTTAATTTGTCTTAGTTAAATTAATGTGCAGATTTTTAATATGTCCAGCTGATGATTTCATGAGTATTAAACTTGTCTTAACCACATTTATTTGATGTTTTTCAGCTAGCTTAATGGCAAAGGAAGCTCATAAAGAAGGAGCATGTATTTGGGCACATGCATGGACGGCATTTAAAGTGCAGCTACCTTGTGTTTCCAGCTGATTTTTTTGTGTAGCTCAATGGACTTCAAGCTGATATTTTGAGCTTCTCCAAGGGTCAATTTCGTGGAGAGCAATGGCCAAAAGGTGCTTCATAAATTCCAGCAACTAATTCACTTGGTGGCTACTCATATTCGGCCAAAGAAGCATAATTCTTGAAGCTGTCCATTTCTCTTCTCCATAGCAGCAATTAAGCTATTTTAAAACATTAGTTGAATGTGAATTATCATCCTTAAAGGGGCCAGCTGAATCATCTCTTCTAGAAGGTTATTATTCAGATTTTTTTGTTGTTTATGAATGCATCTAGGAAATTGCTAGGAAGTTTCCTAAAGAAGCTTAAGGCTTAAGAATCTGATTAGACTATTCGCTACCTTAGTCCATCCTATAAATAGGCCATGTAATTCACATTTTGGAGGTTAATGAACAATTTGATAGCTTTGCTAAATTGTGAGGTTGTTTTCAACTCGTTATTCTCCAAAAACTTGTGAGACTTATCAAACTTCTTTGTGGCGTCAAACTTGTTTTTGTTTCTACCCGAACTTATCACTTTAATCCCAAAAGTGTGGCGTTCGATTCATACTAAGGTTCCTATCATTTTTGATAGCGGGTCAAGTTTTATCCATTCAACCAACTATCCATCCACACCTTACCAACCTAAGCATTCTCCTAAGTTACGGGTTAACACATTCCTATTGTGTTAGTTCGGCTTTCGAATCCTTAGCCAAATTGCTTCCATTGTTTTCTGATTCATTTCCTAAACCAACAAACTCTTTTGAGCCTAAATAAACCTCTTTCTTCTAGCCTATTTTGTAAAGCCTCAATTTACTCCTAATTCACGATCGGGCAATCTTTACGACTCAATTCGATCTCGAGGTGAGGGCGTATCACTCCTAGTAGGTCCAATTTATACGAGTTATCATTGATTCGTTCCAATACTTGGAACGGGCCATCTCCTCTAGGAAGTAACCTGGATTTTTGCGCAGGGAACCTCTCTTTGCACATGTGAGTTCAGACCCAGTCTCCAGGCTAAAAAATACTCGCTTTTGCCCCTTGTTGGCTCTATGCACCTACTTCTCGATTTTCTTTTCAATGTTTTCCTCAACTTTCGATGTAATTGTTTCACATATCCAGCTTTTTGCTTACCATCTACATGCACAAACTGGTTAGAAGACAAAGGAATTAAATCAAGAGGAGTCAATGGGTTAAAATTGTATACAATTTGAAATGGAGAGTGTTTTGTGGCTAGGTGAATTGAGCGATTGTAAGCAAACTCGTTATTAGGTAAATGCTCTTCCCATGACTTCAAATTCTTTCAAAGGATGGCTCTTAACAATGTGGATAGAATTTGATTTACTACTTCGATTTAGCCATCTGTTTGGGAGTGGCATTATGTAGAAAATAGAAACTTGGTGCCAAGCCTTCCTTACAAAGTTCTCCAAAATGGCTAAGAAATTTAGCGTCTCGATCGGACACAATCATTCTTGGCATGCCATGCAACTGCACTACTTCCCGAAAAATAGATTAGCTACATTCACGGTATCATCGGTCTTATGGTAAGCAATAAAACGAGCCATTTTAGAAAATGGATCAACTACAACAAAGATATAATCTTTTCCATTCCTAGTCCTAGGAAGTCCTAACACAAAATTGATAGAAATGTTAGCCCAAGGTGTTTTGGAATAGGTAGAGGCTTATACAAACCATGAGGCTTGATGCGGGACTTAGCCTTCCTATAGGTAATGCATCACTCACAAAGTCGTTCCACATCTCGCTTCATCTTTGGCCAAAAGAAGTGTTCTTGAATATGGCCATGGTTTTGGTCATTTCAAAATGACCCATTAAACCTCTACTACGTGCCTCGTTCACCGGGATATCTCGCATGATCCTTGAGGGATGCATAGTTTGCCTTCTCGAATCAAATAGCCTTCATGCCTATAAAATTTTCAAATGCTCCCTTCTCACAAGCTTTGAATAATTCACCAAAATCAACATCGAGAATCATAGAGTTCTTTAATATATGCAAACCCAAGAAGTTTAGAATCTAAACTATTATGTAAAGCATACCTTCTTGATAATGCATCGGCAACTATATTTTCCTTAATTTTCTTGTATTTGATGACATAAGGAAAATAATAAAGGTACTCAACCCACTTAGCATGCCTTTTATTGCTTTTTTGTCCCTTAAGATGCTTCAAAGCTTTGTGGTGGTGTGAATCACAAACTCCTTGGGCCACAAATAGTGTCACAAGTTTCTAGGGCCGAATCAAAGCATACAATTCCTTATCGTATGTTGGATAATTAGGGTAGCACCATTGAGTTTCTCACCAAGTATGCAATAGGATGTTCGTCTTGTGTTAGCACCGTCCGATTCCTATCCTTGAAGCATCACACTCTAACTTGAAAGTCTTGTTAAAGTCGTAAAGATAACAAAGAAGCATTGGTTAGACAATTTTAATTTTCATAAAAGCTTTTCTTGCTTATCACCCCAATGAAAGTTGCGTTGATTCAATTTACCCGTGTCAAAGGAGCAACCGATGTGCTGAAATTAGGCACAAATCTCCTATAAAAGCTGGCTATGCCATGGAAGCTCCTTACTTGAGAAATACTTGTCCGTCGGGGCCACTCGTGTATTGCTTTCACCTTGTCTTGATCGACCTCAAAACCTTCTGGCCGACAACAAAACCTAAGAAAAAAACATTGTTAGTACAGAATGAACATTTCTTAAAATTCGCAAATAAAGTCTCTTTACGCAAAACTTCAAAACAGCTTTTAAATGTTTCACATGTTCTTCCAATGATTTACTATAAACTAAGATATCATCAAAGTAAACTACACAGAATCTATTAATAAGCGAACGAAGGATATGGTTCATAAGGCTTATGAAAGTACTGGGGGCATTAGTTAGCCCAAATGGCATAACCAGCTATTTGTACAATCCATGCTTAGTCTTGAATGTTGTTTTCCATTCGTCTCCCTCTCACATCCGAATCTAATGGTGCCACTTTTAAGATCGATCTTAGAGAATAGCTAAACTCCACTCAGCTCATCTAACATATCGTCCAAATGCGGAATAGGATGATGATACTTGATAGTAATTTTATTAATGGCTCGGCAATCCATGCACATGCGCCACGATCTATCTTTCTTGGGAACCAAAAGAATAGGAACAACACAGGGACATATGCTCTCGAGCACATAGCCCTTTTCTAGCAACTCAGACACTTACCTTTGAAGCTCTTTAGTCTCCTCAGGGTTTCTTTCGGTAGGCAGGTCTATTTGTAATGGCAACTCCGAGCACAAAATCTATTTGATGCTCAATCCCCCATATTGGTGGCAAACCATTTGGGATTTCTTCCGGAAAGACATCGGTAAATTCCTGTAACAAAGACAAAACAGAAGAAGGTAGGTTTTCATTAAGCTCGTTAGTTCCCATCAAGCTCTCTTTGTACATAAGTAAAAGCAAAGGTCATTTTCAACAAGAAAGATTTCCGGATCTCCTTTTGTTTCACAAAGAAATTTCCTTCTCGATTCACTCTCTCTTTTCTCTCTTTTCTTCTTGTTTACGCAACTCTTTTCTTTTTCTCCTTATTTGAAACTCTTTTTCCTCTCTTTCTTTACGAGTTCATTTATCTTTCTTTTCATTTTCTTTTCTTGATCACTCACTCTTGCATTTCCAATAGAAGCTTTCAACTTAAGTTGACCTTCCAATACTTATTTTGGAGTAAGAGGGCTAAAGTTCTGATGTTTCCCAAATGTTTAAATGTGTAACGATTGGTGTATCTCAGAGTGAATTATCCTTCATCAAATTGCCATGGTCTTCCTAGTAGTAGATGTCCGGTGTGCATAGGTACCACGTCGCATACAACCTCGTATTAGTATTTGCGAATAGAAAAGGCAAAGAGCACTTGTTTACTCACCTTTAGTTCACCTCCATCATTGAGCCATCGCAACTTGTAGGGGTGCAGATGCTTGGTAGTGGGTAAACTATGCTTTTTCACCATCATTGTGCTGGCCACATTTGTGCAACTCTCACCATCAATTATAACACTACAAACTTTACGTTGCACATGGAAGCGAGTGTGAAAGATATTCTCTCTTTGCTGCTCGTTCTTCACGCTTTGAAGGTTTAGGCTTCGTTTGATGACTAGCACTTTGCCATTAACAGTATTCTGTTCAGGGCTCTTTAACAGTATTCTGTTCAGGGCTCTTTGTCAATTTGTTTAAAACCTCACTTCAAATCCTCACCAAATCTCTCGTAAAGAAAACAAAGTTGAGCTCTTCACTCGTGTTTCCCTCAGATTTTGGCTTTTACCTCTTTGATGAACTCTCCTCTCTTGCCTTTTGCCTCTCACGTTCATTTCTCAGAGTTCTTAGTAACTACCTTAAACCTATTAGCAAGGCATGTAGGTCGGCTTCAAAAGGGTAACAAGAAAAGGATTACTGTTAGGTATGGTAGGTTTGAAAAAAAAACAAGGAATGTGGTGGAAAATGTTTTAAGAAGAAATGAGTTAAAATCGGAAATAACTTCTCAAGCTAGCTTTTCTTGTTTGAAATGGCACAAACCGAAACTCCCTTTTGCAATTTGTAATTTTGTATGCACAACACTTGTTTTATACACCAACTTTTTATATATTGATTTTTATATATTCTTTTCTCGAGAGTAAGAAAATGAAAATACATACTTAATTTTGACTAGCTCGATACCAAATGATATGAACTTGTATTTTTATCGAATTTGAGTCATTTGCTGCTCGATCATAAAATTAAGTAACTAGTTTTTGTTTAAAAAAATAGACGTTTTAAAGGTTGATAATTTTAAAACAAATAAAATGGTTTAAAGATAAGTTGATGGATGATGGAATGTGAACTTAATAGCGGAAGAAAGAACCTCTATTAAAGAATAGAGACCCGAATCTTATAAGGCTATCAAGGTGATAGATGGATAGATGGTAAAAGGACCGTGACCCTCTATCTAAGAAGATAGGAACCAATCGGTGTCAATGGGATTGAACGCTACATTCAAAGAGTGATAAGTTCCGAAAGGAAACGGATTGACGCCACTAGCAAGCTAGATAAGTCAATTTAAATGACCAAGAACAACGAGAGTTGAACAACTCACAAATAAGCTATAATTCATTCAAAGTTTAAAATTTTTTAAAACAAGTTACAAGCAAACTATTTATAGGTCGCTTGATTTCCAATAGAATAGACACTAAGTAATTACAACTTAAATAAAATTGGACTTGACTTAATTCAATTGAACAATTCTTAGAGTGGCTTAGTGATCGACTTGTCCATTGGAGTTCGAACGGACTTGAAAGTTGTGATATGACCCTTGGAGCGGCTATTGTTTCACCTACAAGCAAGGCTCGTCGTGTTTGCAAGCTGGAAGTAGCTCAATTTTATTTTATGAGCTTCATTTAGCTCGTTTCACTCTTTACAAGCTCAATGAGCTCGAACTAGATCAATAAACTCATTTTAGTTTTCTTTAGTTTTGCATTTTATTTTGCTGGAATAAATTTTAGTTAATTTAGTTTAAGCTAATTAACTATTTAACTAGGTGTTAATTGTGTCTTTAAGTCATTTAATGTGTCTTATTATTTTCGGCATTAATAAGTTGAGTTAATTAATTTGTCTTGATCTAGTTAAATTAAAGATGTCTTGATTTTATTTAGTTTGTCTAAATTTATACATGCAATAAATTTGTCCAAATTAATTTATGTGTCATGTTTATTAATATTCTAGTTGTCACAATGTTAATTAGGATGTTCACATTATGTTTTTAATTAAGTTCATTTGTGTTATGTAGGTGCACCCGAATTTGAAGATACATTGGGCAGATTCATGCATGTAGATTCAATGTATGTGAAGGTGCATGTGCAGCTGGTTTAATGCATTAAAGTTGATTAATTTTAGTGTTTTTCAAGGCAACTATTCGGCCAAAAGTGTCCAAGTTGTTCATCCCTCCAAGCTTGGCCGATTCTCTTCTCAAGGGAGCATAAAGGCTGTTCACACCATGGCTGTTCGGTTCAGCCATGTTCACACCATGGGGACTCTTCAAAACCGTCCATTCACACCCCAAAAAGGCTGCTCAAGTTCTCTTTTAATGCTGGTCGTTTTTCATCAAGAGTTGCCTAATGAATGAGTCAATTAAACTCATTAGGTGAACTTGGCTGCTACATGAATCTCCGAAATTCATTTGATCAATTTGGAAGCTTTAATTTTGGTCACCATTCAGCCGAATCTACATTGGCCAATATACATGGATTTAAGCTGAATTTATTTCAATGTTTGCTTAGATATTAAGTCTTGAACTTGTCTATTCGGCTACTAGTCACTCAAGCTATAAATAGTTGCTGAATTTCTTGTAAAGGGACTTTTGCCATTTTGATTATTGAATTAAGTATTTTGTGAGAAATTCTTCTCTCAATTTCGTCCAAAGACTTAGTTGGCTTATCTACTAGTTAGTGGCGTCAACCTTTGTTCTTTGCATCCCGAACTTATCACTTTCACCCAAAGTGTGGCGTTCATTTGATACCGAGGTTCCTATCTTTGATAGATAGTGGGTCGAGGTCCTATTACATCCGTTTCCATTTCACCTTAAACCGAAAATTCCATACCTTTAATATTTGTTTTCTTTCTTTCTTAGTCGAAATATCTTACCAACCATTTCCTTTTAACCTTAAATGAACCATAAACACCTTCATTGAACAAATATAACTCTTTGAATCAAGGCGAACGAAACTTCATCGTTAAGGTGATCGAGACAGCGAAAACAACTTCGGATTCATCAACGAGGGCGGGTCGTATCAAGTTGACACTTCAAGTTCTCGATCGACCATTGTAGCAGACTTAATGATTGAGTTGAAGGAAGCATTTAACTTGATCGGTCAATGTGTTCAAGACCTAAATTTAATGGTTTCTTAATGCACCGAATGCATGAACAAAGCAAATGAATGTTTCTTGTGGTGCCGAAACGGTCATGGGTGTGAAAACTTGGATTTGAATGGATGCTTGGGTGTGAACATGAAAAGCGAATGGTTGGTGATCAGCTCAAAGTTAAGTTCAATGTTTATTCATCCTTTCACGAATGGACACCTAGAAGAATGTATTCATCAGTATCAAAATGCATGAAGAATCAGGTGGAATGTCCAATGAGTCCAATGAATCTGGAAATGGTGCATGTATGTCCAGCCGTCTATTAAATAACCTACAAGACAATTTAAATTTGGTTTAAAGGCTTCAATAAGACAAACTAAAAACACAAATTAAATGTGTAATAAGCTAAGACACAATTAAAAAATCTGACTTAGACAAGTATTAATGCGGTACAAACTAAGACACCATTAATAAACTTAGAACAACTAAACAATCAGACATGTAATAATGTTGTACAAAGTAGGACACAATTAATAGACTTAACTAAAATAATTAGACATGTAATAATGTTATATGAAATCAAAACATAATTAATATAATTGAAATAACTAAAAGCGTCTAAGTCTTATTCATGACTCAGTTAGCTAGCTAAGTTGAATTGACTTGAAGTAAATTGCAAAGGGCACTTGATGAGCCATCCCAAACATGATTAATGAGTCTAGTTGAAGCTTCCTCCCAAACTCATTCAACTAAGACCGAAATTGCCTTTTGAACTACTTGGCTCGAGCTTGAGTAATTGGACGGTGGTGGCTCGATTGGATCACGAATGAATTTAGTTGAGCCCTTGGACAAGTTCGTATCAAAGAGTGTGTGAGAGCATTAGAGGTATAAAAGCCAAGAACGAGTACAAACACGAGTGGAGAGCATATTTTTCTTTCTTTTTGAGAGGATTGTGATGTTTGTGGTAAGGAAACTACATGGCTCAAAGTCCCGACTAAGCATACCAAGCCCTCATATGAGAGATGGATAGAATGTTACAACAATGATTAGAACAAATGTAAGATAAATTGGACAAATTGGAAGAATGAGCCCAGCAGAATGAATGCTTCAAAATCCAAGGAGGAGCGAGGCCATCCTAGGCTAAATCTGGATGTTCTTTATGAGCCTAGTGACATGGAGAGTGATCAAACCTCAATTCATAGTGAGGGTGATAAGGCCAAAGGCACCGAGGCCAAGAGCGAAACCAAGTGGATGACAACCTTAAAAATATTGAGGCAGCAATTCCTCCATTCTAAGGGAAAATCAAAGCTTATTTAAAATGGGAAAAGAAAATTAAACTCATTTTCGAGTGTCATAACTACTCGAGAAGCAAAAGGCCAAGCTTACGCCATTAAATTTCGGACTACGCCATTATTTGGGGAATCAACTCACCATGAGCCGAAAAGAAATGGTGAGCGACACGTGTCTACATGGGCTGAAATGAAGACTATCATGAGGAAGAGATTCATCCTGGCCTATTACCATCAAGAGTTGTACCAAAAATTACAATACCTCACCCAAGGAAACTGGAGCGTGGAAGATTACTACAAAGAGATGAAAATAGCCATGATTCGAGCCAACGTGGAGGAAGATCGGGAGGCTACTAGGGTGAGATTTCTTGCTAGCCTCAATCGAGAAATTGCCAATGTCATCGAATTGCAACATTATGTAAACGTTGACATGGTGCACATGGCGATCAAGGTGGAAAAAGCAACTAAAAGAAAAGGCGCCACCGACCCTATCCTTACTCTATTTCCATACCAAGGTGGGTACAAGAAGCCAACAAGAAGGAAGCCCCTTCAACCAAAGAAACGTTGGAGCCATAAAGAGCAAGCAAGCCGAATGGAGAATCAAGCAAAGGCAAAATGAGGTTGTGCCAAATAGAACACGAGACATCAAGTGCTTCAAATACCTTGGGAGGGGCCATATTGCTAGCTAATGTCCCAACGAGCATGATGATTCTTAGGGACAATGGTGAGATTGAATCTGAAATAGAATAAGAAGATGAGCCCGATGCACCCTACTGATGAAGAGGAAGAATTGGAGTATGCTATGGAGGAGAAATATTAGTCATCAAGCGAGTTTGATGAATCATATCTTTGATCTTTTATTGGTAAATTTTGTGGTTTATTTTGATGATATCTTGGTTTATAGTAAGTCTTTGGAAGATCATATTCATCATTTGAAATCTGTTTTGGAAGTGTTGTGAAAGGAAACTTTGTTTCCTAATCTTAAAAAGTGTTCATTTTGTATCAACAAACTTATTTTCCTAGGATTTGTGGTTAGTTCGAAAGGTCTTGAAGTCGACCAAGAAAATGTAAAGGCAATTTCAAGAGTGGCCACGACCAACAAGCATTAGCCAAGTAAAAAGTTTCCATGGCCTTGCTAGTTTTTATAGGGGCTTCTTCTTGTTGGCTTCTTGTACCCACCTTGGTATGGAAATAGAGTAAGGATAGGGTCTGTGGCGCCTTTTCTTTTAGTTGCTTTTCCACCTTGATCGCCATGTGCACCATGTTAACGTCTACATAATGTTGCAATTCGATGACATTAGCAATTTCTCGATTGAGGCCAGCAAGAAATCTCACCCTATGATCGTACCTGCCTCAAGTCCTACCTAGCTCGAACAAGGAGTCGTTGGAGTTGCCCCAAGGTCCCATCACCCGATCACGAGCTAAACAATTCAAGGAGGCTGTTTCAAACTTTAGTTGACAAAGTTTGGGATGAGATCTTGGTTGGTCACATCAAGGAAGCTTGGACCAACTCGAAAAGTAATCCGTGCACTTTAATACGAGCTGAATTAACTTCCATTTCAGCTCAATGAGCTCAAATTAGCTCAACTTCAGCTCAAACCTTTTCAATTCAGCTTAATATCAACTAGACATTAATTTAATAGCTGAATATTTATTTAAGTCGATTTAATTAGTTTATTACAGCTTATTAATATGTTTTGTTGCATGTTTTAATATGTCAAGTTTTATTACATGATTTTAAGTTGCTTTAAAGCTGCTAATTTAATGAGCTGATTTTAGTGATATAGTTGACGAATTAATGTTTCATGGTTTTAATATTAATTTTGTTCAGCTAAATATCATATTAATTTTAGTTCTTCTTATTTATATAGGTTGGCGAATGTGTGGGATCATTTAACAAGGTTGGCCAGATTTGAAGATTCATTTTAGCAAGGTGCATGCATGT
>NW_026291313.1:0-7295 GCF_025698545.1 Gossypium raimondii | reverse complement strand
GGCTTATTTCAGTTAATTGAGAAAAGGATCATGTCTCGTAAGTTAGGACACAATGTTTTAATTCCTCAAAACGAGAATAAACACCAATTGATCGTTACTTAAATCTCATTTTTATTTATTTTAAAGTAAATATTTGACTATCTCGGTTTTAGAAAGAAGCCATATTCCATAAGTTAGAACACGACTTTTCTAATTCTAAAATAATGTATATTACCTTGATTTAAAAATTTTATGCATCGATCGATGATGAACATAACGTTTAAGGTAATGTACATTTAACTTGTTGGGCACAGAACAAAACGAGTAATTATTTAAACATAATGTATGAGATAGTGATAATGAAATAATGTTAAGTGACTATATAAGTAGAACTAATGACCCAATTTTCAGAGTGTCGAATAATGATTTAAGATCACTAAATTTGATGAAAAGTTAGAAAAATTATTAATTAATAATTATAAGTTAAGTGTGATTTTAGAAATATTTTAGAATTAGTGAATTTTGTGATTTAAAAGAAATTATTAGGTAATTGGGTCAAAACGAGGTATCGAGACTTAGATATTATAAACTAAGTCGTAAATATTTTTATAAATATTTACGGAGTGTCATTAAGGTAGTATTAAAGTTTTGTTAAGAAATTTTAATGTTCCGATGGTTAATTGATTAAAAAGGACTAAATTGCAATAGGGGTAAAAGTTTAATTATAGATTAAAGAAAAGTTAAAAGGACTAAATAGGTAAATATGCCAAGTCCCATAAATGAGGCGGCATATGCATGATAAAATCTGAGATTTTTTTAAAGTATATTATTATTTTATTATATTGTAAATTATATTTATTATATTATATTATTATATTTTAAATAAACAAAAATTGTTGACAAATGTATGGTATATGATGACATGTGGAAAAATGAAGTACATATATTAGTAATGATTACATATTTACTTATTATTTAAGTAAGTAATATTATATTATTATTTTATTGTTATTATATTAAACTAATTAAATAAAAGAAATAAAAGATAGAAAAGAGAAATGGAAACAGAGTAGGCAAACCAAAAGAGGGAGAAAGGAAAGAAAAGAAAAAGGGAAGGAAAGGAAGAAAATTTGGGATTTCAAGATTTCAAGCTTAATTGGTAAGTTAAATTAAGTCATTTTCTTATAATTTTTAGTTTTTGGTATCCTAGAACAAAGTATTATTGGATTTATGTTGAAATTTGGGAAGTTATTATATTTCTAGACATTGATTATGTTGAATAAATGAAAGGATTAGGGTTAAATTGACTAAATTTCAAGTTAGAAGTTAGTAAAAGGTTGATTTGTAAAATAAATTATAGGCTTTGAATTAATAGGGACTAAATTGAGAGAATTTTGAAATTATGGATTATGGTGAAAATGAAGAGTTAAAGTGAATTTATAGTAAGAATTAAGAGAGAATATGGAGTTAGATTGGAAAAATAAAATTAGTATTGATAAGAGATTAAATTAGAATTTAGGTAAAGTTTAGGCATAAATGAAAATATTTTAATGAAATTGTGTATTAATGATTTTTAATTGTTTAATTACGTAGCTAATGTCGTGCAAGAGTCATTGTCCGAGAAAGGAAAGGAGAAGGTGAACAAGGAGTGACTCGAGAAAATTTACGGTTAGTATTACCATAATTAATTTAATTATTAATTGTTAAAATTTAAATTAATATACATGATAAGCAAATTGAGGTAAGAATCATGATTGAATTAAATGAAAATTACATATGGTATTGAATTTATTAATATTAATTATTGGTGAATTTTAAATAATATGTTTAGTAAATAAAATAAGGTGAATATCGATATTGAATTAAATGATATTGAATTGTATGTGAATTGAATGAAATTAAAATGAAGTATGAATAGGTATGAGCATTTGATGGTATACTGATTGAAAGGTGAAAATGTATTGAATTAAATTGTGATTAAATTGGAATTGAAAGTATGAGAAAGTGATTGAATTGAAATGTGATTCGAATACTCTATTAACTTATCGGACTAGATTGGATACAAATGGCATGCCATAGGATTTGTGATGTGATGAGGAGATTTGTAGCTCGGCCGAGAAGATGATTATGTTATTATATGCTTGGTTTATCCGAAGAGGCATTTAATGCCTTATTGGTGTGTTTGGGAGGATATGATATATCGGTGTGTTATGGAGGGTTTATATTTATTTCAAGTGTGTTTTGGTTGGATATTCGGTGTGTTTGGGTGGAATCCAGATCTGTCGAGTCCGAGTCAAGTTAATAGAGGCAAATGAAATAAATTACGATAAAACTAATCTCGAATGATATAGTATATGTGAAAAGTGAAATTTTGAAATAAAGAAATAAGAATGATATTTATATATATAAATAATTGATAATATTAAAAGATTGAATTGTTTATTAGTAGTGATAATTGTAATGAAATGTATGAACCATGGGTTCGAGAAATAGATAATGATATAGTTCATGAACTGGTTTTGGTAGTATGAGATAATGTAAAAATCTAAGTGAAGAAAAGCAAATTAAAATAGCTATTGTTGAGAAATGAGAAGTGAAAATAAAATAATTTGAAATAGTGAAATAATATGTGAATTTAATTGAATACAAGTTATTGAAATTTATTTATGGATTTAATGTATAAATTGAGTGTTAAAAGATTATATGTAAATTGATTTAAAATGAACGAATCGAATTGAAAGATAGTTATTATTATTCTGTTGTTGAAACAAGTTGATTTAATGTATTAAATGTTTATTGAAAGATTAATGGTATAAATTGAATTAAGAAATAGTGTATGAGTTAATTTGAATACAAATTTTATAAAATTAGTTATTATTATTATTGAAACATGTTGGTCTAAATGTTTAATTTGATTATTAAAAGATTGAAAAGTATAAATTGAATATAAATAGAAATGATAATGAATGAGTTGATAAATTGATTGAATTTGTATGAATTGGAATGAATTATTAGAATGAGATGTCGAAAAATCCAATAGAATTGAGATAGTGAAATAAGGTATGAATACAACTAAATACAAGATTTGAAATATTGCTTATTGTTTTTAATTATCGGTTGATTTAAAGTACGAGAAAATGTATTGAATAATTGTAGACATAAATTTAAATGTATATAATTTATCGATTAATGTTATTAATTTGAATTATGGTAATATCACGAGTATTTCTATACTCAGATCAGGTTGTCTCCGTGCGAGTTAGTAGAAAGCGTGTCCGGTCCAACATCCGAGCAATCCGAACTCGAGAAATTTTAGTGATGTACCTTTGTTTGATAATGTGGCATGTACCTAGGTGATGTATAGGTTAAGAATAAAAGTTTTGTTATTACGGTTGTAGAATGATGTTTAAATTGGTTATAAGTATGAAATGGAACTAATATGACATATTTGATACAAGTATGCTATATCTGTTATTTAATTGTGAATTAGTTATAAGTTATCCGATATGTCTGGTAATGCTCCATAACCTTGTTCCGGTGACGGTTTGGGGTTAGGGGGTGTTACAAGAACATTAAAATAATATATAATAAGTAAATGAGGAATACTATAGTACTACTAATGTAATTAACAATAATAACATTAATAATCAAATCATAAGAATAACAAAATAAATAAGGTAAAAATTAAAAATGAATGATTAACAAATAGTAGACATGAAAGTGTCAGAATATAAAAGCAATAAAAAAATAAAAAATAACAAGAACACACAAAAACTAAAAGAGATAATGACAATAAAATTGCACTAATAATAGCATGGCGATAAGCACCTTAATTACTATTCTAATACTAATTAAATAATAAAGGAAAAATAAATAATAATGATAATAATAATAAGAATAATAACAATGATAATTAAATATAAAATTACATAAAAGGAATATAAATAAATGAAATTTAATTATTAAAAAGATTAAAGAAATAATAAATAAATAAATAGTAAATAAAACAATTTTTTTTAAAAATTGAAGTTAAATGAATCAAGGATCAATTTGAAATCAGAATGAAATTAAGGAATATAAATTACAAATAAACAACAAAACTAAAAAGGACTAAAACATAACACACTAAAGATAACGGGGCTAAATGGGAAAATATCCCAAAACTCCTAGACGTGCGTCCTTCCCCGAGGGGTCAACGATCTGAGGACCAAATTTGAAAAGGTTTGAAAGTAAATGGTATAATTTTTAAAAATAATAATAAATGGAATTAGGACCTAATTAAAATAACTTAAAAGGCAGAAGAACTGAAAACGCAAATATCCCCCAAGAAAAAACACGCGGATCCTAGGGTGGTTCGGGTCGGATATTGGGTAGACTGAAACGACGCCGTTTCATGTACCCATCCCTTGAAATGGTCCGAGGACCAAAATGAAAGTAAAGTAGAATCAAGTGGCAAAAAAACAAAACATAAGACATGACTAGATTCAAACAAGCCGCAAAAGCGGAAGGACCAAAGGTGCAATTATGTAATTTTTTAAAAGCACGTGGATCCTATTAAAAGGTCGAGCCGAATTCAGGTTGTAATTCAAAACGACGTTGTTTTGGGAATCTAAGGGTCAAGCCCAAAATGATGTTGTGTAAGTCCCTATAAATACCAAAAAGTTTTCAAAAAATATCATTTCAAACACCTTTTCAAAAAAAAAAAAAAACTAGAAAACCCTTTCTATTTTCTCTCATTAGCCTTCTCAGTGGCCATTGGGCAGCGTAGGCGGCAACCGATCGCCAGACGGCCCGCCATCCACGGTGGCTGAAAAGTGCAAAATTGCTGCTTTTGTGCCGTTTGATTCCCCGAGACCGAAAGATATCATCTTTCATTAGAGATGACGGTCCTCGGACACTCACTATGGCAAAATGTGAAGAGCACAGTAAGTTTTCAACTCATTTTTTATTTTATGTTTATTTACAAAAAAAATATAAAATAGTGTAAGAAAAAAGACCACCCTTTTAGAATTTTTCTTTCTCCTTTGTTTCGATTGCTCGTTTTTTCTACCCTAAATTACATGGATTGTTGCGGCTTTTATAGCCAATTTACATGTTATATTTTACTATTTTTGCAACTATTTAGCCACTGTTCTTTGCTTTTTTTTTTTGCTTCCATGGTCCTTTTCTTTCTCTTTTCTTGCGTACTAATGCAGTTAACTGCAGGAGGCGACCTTTGGCTATTTTGGTGAAACGGTGGCGAATGGGGTGCGTGCTAAGGGATAAGCGCTAAAAGGACCTAGGGTTTTTTGTTTTCTAAAAATTTTTAAGTGTTTTGAGCCATTGGGCTTGTAACTTTGAGTTAAGGTTTTTGTTTTAAGCTTGACATGTAATTGAGCTTTGGGACTGTTAATTTTTATTTTTATTTTTGGTTTCGGTTTAGGGCCCGAACAAAATTAGGCCTCTTACAATATGTATGTAGCCATTGATGTTTCAAAGTCTGATTTGGATTTTGAAACAATAACATTCTCTTGTTCAAACATTTTATCATTTTCCCAACCATTCCTGAAATATTTTAAAATAATATTAAAAAGTTAAACAATATATATAAATTAAATAAATTTTAAATATTTTTAAAAGAAAAGTTTTATATGTCAACAAATTAAAATACACATGAATACATTGACAATTTTAGTTTAGGCTAAGTTCCTTTTTCCATTTAATACATATATGCGCAAGTAATAAATTACTGTAATTTAATTTTTCAAATAATGAATAATTTTTAATAAATAACATTGTGCATACATTTACTTTTACAATTATTACTTATAGTTTTAATATAATCCCTTTTTTAGAACGTAACACCCTTAAAATCGATATATTATAAAGAAAAGAAAAGAAAAGGTTGAGTGATGCCAAGGACAATTTTGAATTAAGAGGTATGATGTAATATGTTAATTTACGGCAAGAATTAGATTGTAAAGATGTGAAAAGTTTGAGAAACTAGTATAATTATTTAGAATTCAAATGGTTGAGGTGTAAAAACAAGAAAAATTGAAGGACCAAAAGTGAACCAATTTCTTGTGATGGGAAATTGGTAAGTAGGAACCAAATTAAATAAGAGAATAAATGCGAGGGAGTAAGTCACAATTTTTCTAAAAGTAAGTTGTGATTAAGGATGAAATTTGAAAAAACATGAGAGGTAAAATTATCATTACAAAAATTAGATAATTATATGGTGTAATGATTAAACGTGGAAAGTGTTAAAATTGATTGGTTTATTATTTAATTAATATTTTATTATAAGATATTTTAATGTTTTATTCAATAAAAAATAATGAGATATTTTTATAAGAAAATGAAGAAACTTCTTTGTCTTCTATATAAGTGATTCTTGTCACGTTCATGGGGTAGAGGTAAAACTTTAAATTTTAGACAATTTAGTATTTTGCCAAAAATTCATATTTTCATCATTTTTCTTAAATTTCTTTAGACATCAAAAGAAAAGATGAAGCGGAGATTGTAGAGAATATGTTCATCAATTTAGAGATTCTAAAGAAAATTTCTTTTGCCCATGTGGCACTTGTAACTTGTTCTGATTTTTTTTATTTTCGTTGTTTTCCTCCCAAATGTTTTATTAAGTATCAAAATATGATTTTAGAAAATTAGGAACATAAAATTCACCTTTAACATCGAATAATCACCTAAAATCGCATTAATAATATGATTAAAACATATTACTTTTAGTATTTATCATTTTCTATGCTTGAAATCTGTAATATAAGAATATTCTATAAGCATAGAAACAATGTGATGATATGATTAATATGTGATTATGTTGAGATGCATGATCTTAAGTTAATGATTTTGCACTGTTTCGTTGGTTGCATTCATTCTTTATAGGTGAAATTGATATTTGAAATTGGAACTATTGTGACCATGATAATAACCATGTGTTTGATGTGTTTAAATAGGAAAATATGAGGTTTGAAACAAGTATTTTGTGTTTCATAATACTTAGAATTGAAATGGTATTCTTTTGAGCTAAATTAGATGTGTTTTGGGTTCATTTTCGGATCTTAGTAAATTTGTATCAGTACAAGTGGTTAGATGAATCGGACTAGATGGTTGAGTCGGATATGGAGTGTCACATATACATTTTAGTTTTAACATAGTTTGGTCATTTCACGTTATCATGTTATTAGTCTAAATAATTAATATTGTTAACTATGTCAATCGAAACATTGATGTCAATTTTACTAAAACATTATTCAAACAAATTTTTTATCATGAAGTTGAATGTGTGTTTTTAGGAAAACCTTAATCAATATTTATAA
>NW_026291312.1:5000-6786 GCF_025698545.1 Gossypium raimondii | reverse complement strand
AGGGCCTAGGTTGCCGACAAGTCCGAGGCTCTCGCACATCATAGCACCGAGGTGCGATGGTGCCCGAGGCTCCCGCACGACCAAGGGCCTAGGTTGCCGATGGTGCCCGAGGCTCCTCGCGACATCGAAGCACCGAGGTGCCGGCGGCGCCCGAGGCTCCTTCATGGCCAAGGGCTTAGTTTGCCGATGGTGTCCGGCCTCGACATCCTAGCACCAAGGTGCCGATGGTGCCCGAGGCTCCCGCGACGACCAAGGGCCTATGCTACGAACGGTTCACGGAGCACCGCGGACGGATCGCCGAGCACCGCCGGACGGATCACGAGCACCGCCGGAACCTAACCGCTGGGGGCACCGACGTCCGCATACGGTGGGGCCGGCCTCGACAACCCCGCCGCTCAATATCACCTCCCCTAAAGAGCTAAAAAACTTGGTCAATGCGCTACGTGACATTCATGTGTCCAAATGGGGACACTTTTTACCCGACGCCCCGCACCAACAGGGCCCAACTTTAGCTTTGGTGCTCAAGGCTCCTGGCCATCCATGCACCAAGGTGCCGATGGTGCTCGAGGCTCCCGCGACATCCAAGCACCAAGGTACCGATGGTGCTCGAGGCTCCCGACGACCAAGGGCCTAGGTTGCCGACAAAGGTCCGAGGCCTCACTGACATCATAGCACCGAGGTGCCGATGGTCTCCGAGGCTTCCCACAACCAAGGGCATAGTTTGCCGATGGTGTCCGATGCTCCCGCACATCCATGCACCAAGGTGCCGATGGTGCTCGAGGCTCCCGCACATCCAAGCATCAAGGTTACCGATGGTGTCCGAGCCACCAAGGTGCTGGAGGCTGTTGTTGCGAAAGGGGAGGGACCGGGAGGATTCATCCATTGTTGGCTATCCGAATTCTACCCTTGGATTGGGGAGGGACCGGGACAACTCATTCATTGTTGGGTACCGAACATATAATGATATTTGAATTCTACCTTTGGTATTGGGAGGGACCTGCACACCGACTCACCCATGATGACTTCAGATATTCCGGATACTCGCCGGATGGATCGCGAGCACCGCCGGAACCTAACCGTGGTGGGGGCACCGACGCCGGCATGCGATGGGCGTGAGCATTGCCTCGATAACCCCGCCGCTCAATGTCTCTTCCCCTAAAGAGCTAAAAACTTGGTCAATGCGCTACCAGCATATACATGTGTCCTAAATAGGACACGTTTTTTTAGTTTCCATATGTCCAAACAGGACACTTTTTTAGCCCGACGCTCGCACCAACAGGGCAGAGTTGTCGATGGTGCCTCGTGGTTCTCGACATCCGAGGCACTAAGGTGCCGACAAGGGGAGCTCCCCACATGTCCAAACGGGGAGCTTTTTGTGCCGCTTATTCCACTTAGTGACTTAGTGTTTTTAATCAAGATTTTGCTGCTGGCCCAAAACAAATACAAGAAGTCAATGTTGGGTCCATGAAACATGGCACGATGGGGCGAAATTGAACAAGTCCCCTGAGTCACCCACAAGGGGGAGCCGCACCAGACCAAAGAAAGGCCCCTCACAGCCATGTTCCACGATAAAGGTGACGGCCAGTGTTTAACTAACTCCTTACATACCAAGTCCCCACCGGGGACCCTGTGGTGGTCGTGGCAAATGTAACTAGGGGGATGGATAGGCGATAGGAGGGATTAATCGGGTTTATTAAAGGGCTGAATTCAGGATCGTGGCAGCAAGGCCACTCGCCACTTACAACACCGTCGCGTATTTAAGTCGCCCCGAAGGATTCTACCCGCC
>NW_026291311.1:0-6942 GCF_025698545.1 Gossypium raimondii | reverse complement strand
TTAATTAGAAGTGATTAAATTGTGTGGAGACAAATTAATTTCATATTCTAATTAATTTGTCTTAATGTTGTTGAATTAAATTTGTGTCTAAGTTATTATTTGTTTTAATGTGTCTTAGATTAGGCAAATTAATTACATGTTTTTAATATGTCTTAGTTAGCACATGACATGAATTTATTCACTTATTACATCATTTTAATGTTTCTTAGTCCAAATGAATTAATGAGCGATTTAATGTGTCTTGTTGTGCAATTTAAATGTGTCCTAATATGAATTAAGTTGCTAAATTAAATTGCTTTCAGTACATGCATGGATTGGCCATGAAGAGAGTTGATGATTCCTTTTCCTCATGTGACTATTCAGAAAGCTCAATGGACCATGAGCTAAATTAAAAATCCAGCAGAGTTTTAGATTCTCCAAGTGGTTTCGTGAAGAGCAATGGACAAAGAGTTGTTCACACAAGACCATTCATCTCACAAAACATTTTCACACCATGAGAGCTATTCATTTTCGTTCATCCACACTTGGAGGTTGTTGGAGATCAAGTGTTCACACACTTGGGCTGTTCGTGCTTAAACTACCATTAATTTGGCTGTTGCTTATTTGGTTGCCCAAGGAGGAATTAAAGGTGCTCATAATGTTTTCAGCTAAACAAACATTGAACAAAATCATTTCAGCTCATTAATGCAATTATTAGTGAATTGGAAGACTAAACAACCTGCCCATTGGTGTCACCTATGCATAGAAGCTTCCAAATGACTTTTTGGTTATTTCAAACCATTTGAGTTCAATTAAGTGTAATTAAGTTGATTGCTTTGAGTCCATTCATGGAACATATCCACCTATAAATTGTTCTTTTGTAATCATTTGAAGGTTACTAATTTTGAGACTTTGATCAATTATGAACTTTTGTTCAATTGGTGAGTATTTCAACTCCCTTTGTTCTCTCTTGACTCCATTGACTTATCAAGACATTCTTGTGGCGTCAATCTCGTCAATTTTGAACTTATCACTTTACTAAAGTGTGTGCGTTCAATCCTATATCGTTGGTTCTTATCTTTCATAGATATTGGGTCACGATTAACAATTTTTCATCATTTCAAGCTAACGTAAGATTTGGGTCGATATTGCATATAATATTGGTTCTTTCTTCACTTTGAAATCGAACCTACCCTATCCATTCTTTAATCACTTAAATATTTTCTTGTTTCACCAATTTGTTCTTTTCAACCCGACTTGAAAACCTCAACTCATACTCCTTAATTTTAACGATCGGGCACATCAACGACTCGACTCTCATCACCGAGGTAGGGCGATCATTTGTATCGAGCTAGCTAAAATTGAGGAGTACTGACGTTGGAAGTTTCCAAGTAAGTGATCGAAAAGAATCGAGCAAAAAAAAAGAAAGAAAAAATTGAAAAAATAAAATTGAAAAAAGAGGATTTCGTGAATTTTGAAGATATTTTGGTATTATTCAATTGTATTTGAAGTGAAAAATCAAGTATAAAAAAAAGAAGAAGTGAAAAGTCTTATGAGTTTTATTTTGTTATCAATTCTTGTTACTTCGAACATCCATTCATTCTACCATTCCTTCTACCCCCAAAACGCCTACATACTTTGATTTTTATTTTCCTTGTTTCACTACCTTTTTTTTTATCCCAACAATTACTCCCACCTTTACCTTAAGTATTGAAGCCGACTCCATCTAGATTGTCGATTCGCCTAAGGAAGTCCAT
This sequence comes from Gossypium raimondii, assembly GCF_025698545.1. NCBI lineage: Eukaryota > Viridiplantae > Streptophyta > Magnoliopsida > Malvales > Malvaceae > Gossypium > Gossypium raimondii. The sequence goes on along the minus strand of NW_026291311.1, from coordinate 5,206 downwards.
TGAGAACTTAGAGACGCGAACTAGAGTGGAAAAAGGCAAGAGTTTGGTGAGATCATTAGAGAGATCAAAAGTCGATATAAGAGTGAAAACACGAGTGGAGTGTCCATCACTTTATTCTTTCTTTGCGAGATATTGGTGAGGGTTTCAATTGGTGAGGTTCAATCGCTTTGTTTAATCTTTCGCTTTCTAACAATTTTCTTGAATCATGTTCCAAGAATTTTTAAGTCCGATTTGCAACCACTTTCAAGATGAAGACCATGACATCAAGATGAGTTCAATCCTTCAAAGATTGGAAAATGAACCACAATGTGAAGATATATTTCAAACGCTGTATCAGGTGTCCACGATAAAGTTTGTTGCCTCATTATTGATGGTGGAAGTAGATCAAACGTGGCCGCCGCAACAAGGAAAAACTTGGCTTGGCCACTACCAAGCATCCACGACCCTATCAACCGCAAGGACTTGGTGTTGAAGGAAAATTCAAAGTCAATCAACAAGTGCGATCGCTTTTCCATTGGTAGATACCAAGATGAAGTTGTTTGCGATGTGGTGCCTATTCAAGCCTGCCATTTGTTGCTAGGTGAACCATGGCAATCGGATCGTAAGGTTACTCATGATAAACGTACCAATAGGTATTCCTTCAAGCATCAAGGAAGGAAAATCACTTTAGCGCCGCTCACACCGGAACAAGTCTATGAGGACCAAATCAAATTGAAAAATTTGGTTGTAAAAGATTTTGAGCGAGAAAAGAATAAAGAAAATGAAAATGAAAGAAATGAAAAAGAAATATATGAAAATGAGATTTCAAAAACAAAAGAGAGTGAAAAGCAAAAAGAGATTGAAAAAGAAAGAGAGTTTGAAAAGAAATTGAGTGAAAAAGAGAGAGAGCTTCAACAAGAAATGAGTGAAGAAGAAGAGAGTGCTCAAACACAAGGGAGGGATATTTTTGCTACCCCCCATTTGAAATCGCCTTGTGATTTTTCTTCATTTCAGGTTTGCAAGTTTCCGCCGATAGACAGGTTCCAGCTTCATTACCTTTCTATCGAGAGACGTTTTCAATTGATTGAACAAGGTAAAACTGATCCTCGTCTTCCCGCCTCTAATGGTAAGCAAGGTGAAGTTTCTCTATTCTCTAAACAACTTCATTCAACTCGTATTGATGACTTTTCTCATGACTTGAACTTTGAAAAGGTACTGTATGTTATAGTCGATAATTGCCATTCTTTGATTGATGATTATAAATTTGCTCTGAATGATGACAAGAAAACTCTCATTTTCGAAAAACATAATGTTGATGAATTTGTTGGTGAATCAATAGGCAATCATCCAACCGTCAAGGTTTAATTTTGCACGAACATGAATCAAATAGAATTTCTCTTTACTTGATCGCATCGAAAATGTGTGTTCATTGAATTGTCGTGAAAAATTAATTTGCTTGAACAATGATGTGTGGATAAGATCTCGAGACATATGAATGTTTGACAACATGTATGTCTACTTCACCTTTGATACGATTATGCGAAATAATGATGACATGTAACATGATTAATTCCTTTGATCATAATGTTGGCATATCAGAACGGTTTGATAATTTGAGGTATACAAGTTTTGATCGAATAGGACTAAGGGGTCATAATCGATTGAATAAATTTTCCATGTCTTATGGATGCAACTTGAGCTTGAATCCTTTGTCCTTCCTACTACCGAATATGAGGAGTCAATTTGAAAAGGTAAGACCCTTTTATACTCTTAACTCGGTAATGGTTTATTTGCTCAAGTTTGGAATGCGAATTCAGAAAGCCTTTGTAAGTTTACAATTCATCGTGTCCTTAATCATTATCTTTATCGTGAAGATGACACATTTAAACGCATATCCCTATAGAGGTAGGGCCTGCAAATAACCCGACTTGTGTTTAAGTTATGTGTGGATTTCGTGATCTCGAGAGCAACATTGTCGCATGGCCAACCAAGGGGTTGTGACAAGGAAAATTTTTCTCGAGAAGTGGCCCGATTTGAGGACAAATCGTCTTCAAGAGGAGGGAATGATGCGAACCGTCGTGCATCATGTTTCAACACAACTCGATGTCATCGAGAGTGGCTAAAGCTTGAGGGGCCCAAGTGTAAAATGAAGCCTAATCTTAGGTCGTTGAGCTCAATTCACTCGCTTTCAATTTCATTGAGCTCATTTGCTTGTTTGAGCTTACTTTGCATTTTATAATTTTAGTTGTGGAATAAAATAAATGCAAATTAGTTTATTCACTTAAATAATTAAATTGCATTTTAATTCGGACTTTTTAATTAGAAGTGATTAAATTGTGTCTAAAGTGGAGACAAATTAATTTCATATTCTAATTAATTTGTCTTAGCTGTTGTTGAATTAAATTTGTGTCTAAGTTATTATTTGTTTTAATGTGTCTTAGATTAGGCAAATTAATTACATGTTTTTAATATGTCTTAGTTAGCACATGACATGAATTTATTCAGCTTATTACATCATTTTAATGTTTCTTAGTCCAGCTGAATTAATGAGCAGATTTAATGTGTCTTGTTGCTGTCAATTTAAATGTGTCCTAATATGAATTAAGTTGCTAAATTAAATTGCTTTCAGGTACATGCATGGATTGGCCATGAAGAGAGTTGATGATTCCTTTTCCTCATGTGACTATTCAGAAAGCTCAATGGACCATGAGCTAAATTAAAAATCCAGCAGTAGTTTTTAGATTCTCCAAGTGGCTGTTCGTGAAGAGCAATGGACAAAGAGTTGTTCACACAAGACCATTCATCTCACAAAACATTTTCACACCATGAGAGCTATTCATTTTCGTTCATCCACACTTGGAGGTGTTGGAGATCAAGTGTTCACACACTTGGGCTGTTCGGTGCTTAAACTACCATTAATTTGGCTGCTGCTTATTTGGTTGCCCAAGGAGGAATTAAAGGCTGCTCATAATGTTTTCAGCTAAACAAACATTGAACAAAATCATTTCAGCTCATTAGTGCAATTATTAGCTGAATTGGAAGACTAAACAACCTGCCCATTGGTGTCATCTATGCATAGAAGCTTCCAAATGACTTTTGGTTATTTCAACACCATTTGAGTTCAATTAAGTGTAATTAAGCTGATTGCTTTGAGTCCATTTGGCTGGAACATATCCAGCCTATAAATTGTTGTTTTTGTAATCATTTGAAGGTTACTAATTTTGAGACTTTGATCAATTATGAACTTTTGTTCAATTGGTGAGTATTTCAACTCCCTTTGTTCTCTCTTGACTCCATTGACTTATCAAGACATTCTTGTGGCGTCAATCCTCAATTTCGAACTTATCACTTTACTAAAGTGTGGCTCAATCCTATATCGTTGGTTCTTATCTTTCATAGATATTGGGTCACGATTAACAATTTTTCATCATTTCAAGCTAACGTAAGATTTGGGTCGATATTGCATATAATATTGGTTCTTTCTTCAGCCTTGAAATCGAACCTACCCTATCCATTCTTTAATCACTTAAATATTTTCTTGTTTCCAGCCAATTTGTTCTTTTCAACCCGACTTGAAAACCTCAACTCATACTCCTTAATTTTAACGATCGGGCACATCAACGACTCGACTCTCATCACCGAGGCAGGCGATCAAGTAAGAATCGTTGTAATCGGTATTACGATATTGTAAAAAAATTAAAAAAATTTGAAAAAAATATATATATTATTTTGTGTTCAAAACTTTCTATTGTATTCAGAAAGTGTAAAAAAAAGTTCAGTAGTTGGATAGTAAAACCATTGTTTGCCCGAGGAACCGTATTTATATAGCCACACTATTTCCTTCTATTTTTTTCTTTCTTTGTTTGTTAGCCTACCCGATCCTAAAATAATTCCCTACCAAGCCACATCTATTTTGTGTCAACCCCAATCGATTTTGATTTGTCAAACTTAGTTTTGAAGAATTTCGAGAGGCGAAAATCGAGTGGTAAAAGGCAAGAGAGATTGGTGAGACTATTAGAGAGTAGAAAAGCCAAAGTGAGTGATTATTCTTTGTGAGTGATTGGTGAGTTCTTGTTGTGAGTCTTTAAAGAATTTAAAAAAATGTCACGAAGTCCGAAAGGAATCCAAATGAGGTAGGTGGGTTTCATCCCATAAGAAATGTTGGAGGAGGAGTGCGGATCTCACTTTGCAAGCCATTATGCGAGAAATGGAGCGATTGTTTGATCGCAAGCTTGAACCAATCAAGACCGCTTATATCGAGTTGAAATTGAGGACAACGCAAGCGACTCCTAAGATGCAAGCGAGAACGAGAGCAACCAATTGACAACTTTGATGAAGGAGAATCAAGGTGACCACTTGTCCGAACAAGGAAACCCACAACGGTTCCAACGAAATTGAGGCTCAAGAAATCGAGACCGTCCCGATGACAATCTCAAAATATCAAGATGACTATTCCACCGCTTTCAAGGAAGAATGATCCTGAATCTTACTTGGAGTGGGAAAAAAGATGGAACTCGTCTTCGAGTGCCATAACTATTCGAAAATAAGAAGGTAAAGCTCACGCCATTGAATTCTCGGATTATGCGATCGTGTGGTGGGATCAATTGGTGACTAGTCAAGGAGGAATGGGAGAGGCCTATCTCACGTAATGAAATGAAGGCGTTATAGCGATTTGTTCCTCCTATTACCATCGAGAGTTGTACCAACGATTGCAAAGTCTCACTCAAGGCAACCGCGCCGAGGACTATTACAAAGACATGGAAATTGCTATGATAAGAGCCGACGTGGAGGAGGATCGTGAAGCAACCATGGCGAGGTTTCTAGCCCCTAAATCGGGATATTGCCAATATCGTCGAGCTACAACACTATGTAGAAGTTATGGACATGGTGCATATGGCAATCAAAGTGGAAAAGCAATTGAAAAGGAAAGGATCCACTCGAACACATCCAACGGCTTCTACCAACAAGTGGGCTCAAGGGACTAGCAAAACTCCTAATCGGCCTAAGGAGCCTTTTGTTGTCGCTAAATCCAACCAACCAAGTGTCGAAGCTAGCAAAAATAAAACGAGGTCGCTTCAATCATTCTCGCGATATCAAGTGTTTCAAGTGTCAATGAAGAGGCCACATTGCGAGTCAATGTCCTAATCGACGAGTGATGGTGGTTCGTTCAAATGGCGAGATTGAATCCAAGATGAACAAGAGGAGGAGCCGAAATTCCCATGGAGGA
>NW_026291310.1:0-22500 GCF_025698545.1 Gossypium raimondii | reverse complement strand
TGTTTGGGATTTTAAGAAATTGTGGCCTAATGTATTGGGCACGATTTCTTCATAAATTTTAAACAATTAGATATTTTCTTAAATTTTATTACATGAATTTTTGAATAACTCATTGTGAAGAGAATAAAATGTTGTGCCCTAACGCATTGGGTGTGATATTTTCTTTTCAAAATGAGAAGGTCTTAATAAATAGTTTAATTTAATTACAAGGAGCAAAGGAGCGTGCTAAGTAAGCAAGCCTTATCCGCGTGAAGTTGCGATGAAAGTGAGGCGATCAAGATGACAAATCTTATCTCCTCAAGTTGCAAGTGGAGCAGATTAAAGTCGATAATCCTATCTCCCGAAGTTGCGAGAGCGGATTAAAATCACAGATCTTATCTCTCCGGTTGCAGAGAGCGGTGTCGCATCTAGTCTTATCTCCCGAAGTTGCGTGGAGGCGAGGCTAAGTAAGCAAGTCTTATCCTCCGAAGTTGCGGTGAGGCGGTCAAGATGGCAAATCTTATCTTCTTAAAGTTGCAATCGAGCAGATTAAAGCCGACAATCTTATCTCCCGGTTACAAGTGAGCGATTAAAATCACAGATCTTATCTCTAAAGTTACGAGAGCAGATTGCATCTAGTCTTATCTCCACGAAGTTGCAATGGAGCGGACTAAGTTGGCAAATCTTATATTCTTGAAGTTGCAATGGAGCAGATTAAAGTCGATAATCCTATCTCCTGAAGTTGCAAAGGAATAGACTAAGATAGCAAATATTGTTCTTTTGAAAAGTTACAGGTGTAAGTCATATCTCCTTGAAGTTGCAAGGATTGGATCGAACACCAAAGGTTATACCTCCAAGACGAAGGTTAGAATGAGGCTCAAGAAGAAGAGTACCAAGGTCCACCACAACCGTGCAAAATTAGGCATTTTTAAAGCCTTTGCTCCGTTCTCGCTTTCATGACAACAAGCAAAGAGGGCATTATAATCCCCAATTTGTACCCGGCCGTACCGTGTAAACAATAAAATGAAAACAAGAAGATTACAGACGGGCTACAAGGCCCAAACCAAAACAAAGCAAAGGCCCAAATTACAAGGGCCCAAAACAGAGGGAAAACCCAAGTGTTTCTAAGCTTCACCGTCGCAACTCCAAATCTCCCACGAAGGTCGAATCTCCATGGATTTTCACCGCACATCAAAGGAAAACAAAATGGAAAGGAATCAAAGATTTGTAAATCAAATAAAGAAACAGATTTGTTTCTTCTTTAGATTTATTCCATTCGCTATAAAATAGCCATTGTAACACCGTAACAAGGATCTCAATTTAAAATCAATAAAAACAACTATTTCCACAATCGAAAACAAAGAAATACCAAGAGCAACGATCGATTCAAGGGTTGATATTTACTGTTTTTAGATTTTTTATTTAATTTTATACTAATAAAAAACAAATAAAAGGAAAGAGGTAACCTTTTGAAGGTGCCTAGATCAAGTGAAACGACCGAGGAGCCACCCCGAGGATCAAGTACAAAAACCGAAAGGTTTCGTGATTTTTCGAGGCTTTTGCCGATATTTTGAAGGATTTGAACCCGATTTGGGTATAAGGGGTTTGAAAGGTCGAATAGGGATTTCCCTTTTCACCACCGATATGGCGGTGCGAATCACCGGATATCGGCGTCGCACGGTGACCGACGATGGCCGATGATCGAATCCGAGGTAGGTCTTGGAGGTTAAGAGCTTTTTCTGAGGATTTTCTGTCTTTTTAATGAAGGAATGAATTTTTTATAATTTTGGCTTAAATAGCCGATTGAAAACCTTTGTTTGAAGGAGGGGGATCCGTCGTCGACCTCACCGGACTCGTGATCCGCGTGTTTTTCAAGCGGAGGGCAAATTGCTTTTGGCCCCTCTCGCCTTTTAATATATTTCCAATTAGTTTTTTGTTTTTAAATTGTCCTTTAATTTATTTTAATTTCAATTTAACCTTTTGAACAGCGCTTTTTAGAGGAGAAGGAAAATTGCCCTTCCAAATTCTCTATGTAATTCGCGTTCAATTTAATCCTCCGACTTTATTTATTTATGGATTTACCCCAGTATTTTTACTTGCAATCCAATTTAGTCTTTTATATATTTTTCTTAAAATCAATTAATTTTGATAATGTAATTGTTATTTTTATTTTATGATTTTCATGTGTAATTATTATTATTTTATATATATATGTATATTTATTTTTATGTACGTATTTATACCCTTTTTCAAAACTAATACTTTTCACATATTTATATATATACTTGTTTTATTTATTTAATTAATTTTATATGATTTTAATTATTTCAAACCTATGTATTTTTATGTGTACATGTATACATTTTTTGTTTATTTCAATCATTTGTTTATTAATTTATGTTTGCATATATTTTTATTATTATCTTGCCCATTTATTTGATATTTTGCATGTCATTATCTTATTTATTTATTTATTTATTCATATTATTTCTATGAAATTGTTGTATTTATTATTGATATTTGTTTAAGGGCATCTATTCACACATTCAACATAACATTACACTATCTTTTTACTCAATTTTAAAATAAAACTTTTCAAAATAAGGATAATACTCGATTTAGGATTTTTCAAGAAAATTGAGTCCTAACGTATTGGGTTCCGATTTTTTTGTAAAATCTAACAATCGAGGTTTGCTCTTTAAATCAAACAAAATAAAACTTATCATCGGAATTCAATATGTTGTTTCCTAACGCTTTTGGATGTGACACGTTGATTTCTCGAGATAAAGATTTTAAAGAAATAAAGGAAATATTGAATGTTTGGGATTTTAAGAAATTGTGGCCTAATGTATTGGGCATGATTTCTTCATAAATTTTAAACAATTAGATATTTTCTTAAATTTTATTACATGAATTTTTGAATAACTCATTGTGAAGAGAATAAAATGTTGTGCCCTAACGCATTGGGTGTGATATTTTTCTTTTCAAAATGAGAAGGTCTTAATAAATAGTTTAATTTAATTACAAGTGGAGCGAAAGGAGCGTGCTAAGTAAGCAAGCCTTATCCGCGTGAAGTTGCAAAGTGAGGCGATCAAGATGACAAATCTTATCTCCCGAAGTTGCAAGTGGAGAAGATTAAAGTCGATAATCCTATCTCCCGAAGTTGCGAGAGCGGATTAAAATCACAGATCTTATCTCTCCGAAGTTGCAGAGAGCGGTGTCGCATCTAGTCTTATCTCCTGAAGTTGCGATGGAGCAGGGCTAAGTAAGCAAGTCTTATCCTCCGAAGTTGCGGTGAGGCGGATCAAGATGGAAAATCTTATCTCCACGAAGTTGCAAGTGGAGCGATTAAAGCCGACAATCCTATCTCCCGAAGGTTACGGTGGAGTGGATTAAAATCACAAATCTTATCGCTCTGAAGTTGCAGAGTAGATTGCATCTAGTCTTATCTCCCACGAAGTTGCGATGGGACGACTAAGTAAGCAAGTCTTATCCTCCGAAGTTGCGGTGAGGCGGTCAAGATGGCAAATCTTATCTTCTTAAAGTTGCACCGAGCGATTAAAGCCGACAATCTTATCTCCCTGAAGTTACAGTGGAGCAGATTAAAATCACAGATCTTATCTCTCTAAAGTTACAGAGAGCAGATTGCATCTAGTCTTATCTCCCTGAAGTTGCAATGGAGCAGACTAAGTTGGCAAATCTTATATTCTTGAAGTTGCAGTGGAGCAGATTAAAGCTGATAATCCTATCTCCCTGAAGTTGCAGTGGAATAGACTAAGATAGCAAATATTGTTCTTTTGAAAAGTTACAGGGTGTAAGTCATATCTCCTTGAAGTTGCAGTGGATTGGATCGAAACACCAAAGGTTATACCTCTGAAGACGCAGAAGGTTAGAATGAGGCTCAAGAAGAAGAGTACCAAGGTCCACCACAACCAGGCAAAATTAGGCATTTTTTAAAGCCTTTGCTCCGTTCTCGTTTCATGACAACAAGCAAAGAGGGGCAGCTATAATACCCAATTTGTACCCGCCGCACCGTGTAAACAATAAAATGAAAACAAGAAGATTACAAACGGGCTACAAGGCCCAAACTAAAACAAAGCAAAGGCCCAAATTACAAGGGCCCAAAAGCAGAGGAAAACCCAAGTGTTTCTAAGCTTCACCGTCAGAACTCCAAATCTCCCACGAAGGTAGAATCTCCATGGATTTTCACCTGCGCATCAAAGGAAAACAAAAATGGAAAGGGAATCAAAGATATGTAAATCAAATAAAGAAACAGATTTGTTTCTTCTTTAGATTTATTCCATTCGGCTATAAAATAGCCATTGTAACACTGTAACAAGGATCCGAATTTAAAATCAATAAAACAACTATTTCCACAATCGAAAACAAAGAAATACCAAGAGCAACGATCGATTCAAGGGTTGATATTTACCGTTTTTTATATTTTTTATTTAATTTTATACGAATAAAAGACAAATAAAAAGGAAAGAGGTAACCTTTTGAAGGTGCCTAGATCACCGTGAAACGACCGAGGGAGCCACCCCCGAGGATCGATTGGCCAAAAACCGAAAGGTTTCGTGATTTTTCGAGGCTTTTTGCTGATATTTTTGAAGGATTTGAACCCAGATTTGGGTATAAGGGGGTTTGAAAGGCCGAATAGGGATTTCCCCCTTTTCTAGCCACCGCATATGGCGGTGCCGTCACCGGATATCGGTGGTAAACACGATGACCGATTTACCGTACGATGATGAACGGAGGCCGGTGCCCGGAGGTTAAGAGCTTTTTCGGAGGGATTTTCGTCTTTTTAATGAAGGAATGAATTTTTTTTATAATTTTGGCTTAAATAGCCGATTGAAAACCACTGTTTGAAGGAGGGGGATCCGTGCGTCGACCCGACCGGACTCGAGATCGCGTGTTTTTCAAGCGGAGGGCAAATTGCGCTTTGGCCCTCCGCCTTTTAATATATTTCAATTAGTTTTTTTGTTTTTAAAATCGTCCTTTAATTTATTTTAAATTTCAATTTAACCCTTTTGAACAATGCCGCCGTTTTAGAGGAGAAGGAAAATTGCCCTTCCAAATTCTATGTAATTCGCGCTCAATTTAATCCTCCGACTTTATTTATTTATGGATTTACCCCAAAGATTTTTACTTGCAATCCAATTTAGTCTTTTATATATTTTCTTAAAATCAATTAATTTTGATAATGTAATTGTTATTTTTATTTTATGATTTTCATGTGTAATTATTATTATTTTATATATATATGTATATTTATTTTTATGTACGTATTTATACCCTTTTTCAAAACTAATACTTTTCACATATTTATATATATACTTGTTTTATTTATTTAATTAATTTCGATATGATTTTAATTATTTCAAACCTATGTATTTTTATGTGTACATGTATACATTTTTTTGTTTATTTCAATCATTTGTTTATTAATTTATGTTTGCATATATTTTTATTATTATCTTGCCCATTTATTTGATATTTTGCATGTCATTATCTTATTTATTTATTTATTTATTCATATTATTTCTATGAAATTGTTGTATTTATTATTGATATTTGTTTAAGGGCATCTATTCACACATTCAACATAACATTACACTATCTTTTACTCAATTTTAAAATAAAACTTTTCAAAATAAGGATAATACTCGTATTTAGGATTTTTCAAGAAAATTGAGTCCTAACGTATTGGGTTCCGATTTTTTTTTGTAAAATCTAACAATCGAGGTTTGCTCTTTAAATCAAACAAAATAAAACTTATCATCGGGAATTCAATATGTTGTTTCCTAACGTTTTGGATGTGACACGTTGATTTCTCGAGATAAAGATTTTTAAAGAAATAAAGGAAATATTGAATGTTTGGGATTTTAAGAAATTGTGGCCTAATGTATTGGGCCGCGATTTCTTCATAAATTTTAAACAATTAGATATTTTCTTAAATTTTATTACATGAATTTTTGAATAACTCATTGTGAAGAGAATAAAATGTTGTGCCCTAACGCATTGGGTGTGATATTTTTCTTTTCAAAATGAGAAGGTCTTAATAAATAGTTTAATTTAATTACAGTGGAGCAGTGGAGCAGGCTAAGTAAGCAAGCCTTATCCGCGTGAAGTTGCAAGTGAGGCGATCAAGATGACAAATCTTATCTCCCGAAGTTGCAAGTGGAGCAGATTAAAGTCGATAATCCTATCTCCCCGAAGTTGCGAGAGGCGGATTAAAATCACAGATCTTATCTCTCCGTTGCGAGAGCGTGTCGCATCTAGTCTTATCTCCCTGAAGTTGCAGTGGAGCAGGCTAAGTAAGCAAGTCTTATCCTCCTGAAGTTGCAGTGAGGCGGACTGAAGATGGAAAATCTTATCTCCCTGAAGTTGCAGTGGAGCAGATTAAAGCCGACAATCCTATCTCCCTGAAGTTACAGTGGAGTGGATTAAAATCACAAATCTTATCGCTCTGAAGTTGCAGAGAGTAGATTGCATCTAGTCTTATCTCCTCGAAGTTGCGTTAGAGACGGACTAAGTAAGCAAGTCTTATCCTCCGAAGTTGCGGTGAGGCGGACTAAAGATGGCAAATCTTATCTTCTTAAATTTGCCTTTGAGCGATTAAAGCCGACAATCTTATCTCCCCGAAGTTGCAAAGTGGGCGATTAAAATCACGATCTTATCTCTCTAAAGTTACAGAGAGCAGATTGCATCTAGTCTTATCTCCACGAAGTTGCAATGGAGCGAGACTAAGTTGGCAAATCTTATATTCTTGAAGTTGCGGTGGAGCGATTAAAGGCGATAATCCTATCTCCCGAAGTTGCGATGGAATAGACTAAGATAGCAAATATTGTTACATTGAAAAGTTACAGGTGTAAGTCATATCTCCTTGAAGTTGCGATGGATTGGATCGAAACACCAAAGGTTATACCTCTGAAGACGCAGAAGGTTAGAATGAGGCTCAAGAAGAAGAGTACCAAGGTCCACCACAACCGAGCAAAATTAGGCATTTTTAAAGCCTTTGCTCGTTCTCGTTTCATGACAACAAGCAAAGAGGCGCTATAATACCCAATTTGTACCCGGCCGTACCGGTAAACAATAAAATGAAAACAAGAAGATTACGACGGGCTACAAGGCCCAAACCAAAACAAAGCAAAGGCCCAAATTACAAGTGGCCCAAAACAGAGGGAAAACCCAAGTGTTTCTAAGCTTGACCGTCGCAACTCCAAATCTCCCACGAAGGCGAATCTCCATGGATTTTCACTGCGCATCAAAGGAAAACAAAATGGAAAGGAATCAAAGATTTGTAAATCAAATAAAGAAAGATTTGTTTCTTCTTTAGATTTATTCCATTCGGCTATAAAATAACCATTGTAACACCGTAACAAGGATCCGAATTTAAAATCAATAAAACAACTATTTCCACAATCGAAAACAAAGAAATACCAAGAGCAACGATCGATTCAAGGGTTGATATTTACCGCTTTTTATATTTTTATTTAATTTTATACGAATAAAAAGGAAAGAGGTAACCTTTTGAAGGTGCCTATATCACCGTGAAACGGCCGAGGGAGCCACCCCCGAGGATTGGTGGCCAAAAACGAAAGGTTTCGTGATTTTTTGAGGCTTTTTGCTAATATTTTTGAAGGATTTGAACCCAGATTTGGGTATAAGGGGGTTTGAAAGGCCGAATAAGGGATTTTCCCCTTTTCCAGCCACTGCATACGACGGTGCCGTCACCGGATATCGTTGGCCGGCACGGTGACCGATTTACCGCCGATGATGAATCAGTAGGTGCTTGGAGGTTAAGAGCTTTTTCGGAGGATTTTCATCTTTTTAATGAAGGAATGAATTTTTTATAATTTTGGCTTAAATAGCCGATTGAAGCAACCTTTGTTTGAAGGAGGGGATCCGTCGTCGACCGAGCTTGACTCGGGATCCGCGTGTTTTTCAAGCGGAGGGCAAATTGCGCTTTTGCCCTCGCCTTTTAATATATTTCAATTAGTTTTTTGTTTTTAAAATCGTCCTTTAATTTATTTTAAATTTCAATTTAACCCTTTTGAGCGGCGCTTTTTAGAGGAGAAGGAAAATTGCCCTTCCAAATTTCTCTATGTAATTCGCGTTCAATTTAATCCTCCGACTTTATTTATTTATGGATTTACCCCAGTATTTTTACTTGCAATCCAATTTAGTCTTTTATATATTTTTCTTAAAATCAATTAATTTTGATAATGTAATTGTTATTTTTTATTTTATGATTTTCATGTGTAATTATTATTATTTTATATATATATGTATATTTATTTTTATGTACGTATTTATACCCTTTTTTCAAAACTAATACTTTTCACATATTTATATATATACTTGTTTTATTTATTTAATTAATTTCGATATGATTTTAATTATTTCAAACCTATGTATTTTATGTGTACATGTATACATTTTTTTGTTTATTTCAATCATTTGTTTATTAATTTATGTTTGCATATATTTTTATTATTATCTTGCCCATTTATTTGATATTTTGCATGTCATTATCTTATTTATTTATTTATTTATTCATATTATTTCTATGAAATTGTTGTATTTATTATTGATATTTGTTTAAGGGGCATCTATTCACACATTCAACATAACATTACACTATCTTTTTACTCAATTTTAAAATAAAACTTTTCAAAATAAGGATAATACTCGTATTTAGGATTTTTCAAGAAAATTGAGTCCTAACGTATTGGGTTCCGATTTTTTTTTGTAAAATCTAACAATCGAGGTTTGCTCTTTAAATCAAACAAAATAAAACTTATCATCGGGAATTCAATATGTTGTTTCCTAACGTTTTGGATGTGACACGTTGATTTCTCGAGATAAAGATTTTTAAAGAAATAAAGGAAATATTGAATGTTTGGGATTTTAAGAAATTGTGGCCTAATGTATTGGGCCGCGATTTCTTCATAAATTTTAAACAATTAGATATTTTCTTAAATTTTATTACATGAATTTTTGAATAACTCATTGTGAAGAGAATAAAATGTTGTGCCCTAACGCATTGGGTGTGATATTTTCTTTTCAAAATGAGAAGGTCTTAATAAATAGTTTAATTTAATTACGGTGGAGCAAAGTGGAGGAGGCTAAGTAAGCAAGCCTTATCCGCGTGAAGTTGCGATGAGGCGGCCAGAAGATGACAAATCTTATCTCCCGAAGTTGCGGTGGGCAGATTAAAGTCGATAATCCTATCTCCTGAAGTTGCGAGAGCGGATTAAAATCACAGATCTTATCTCTCGAAGTTGCAGAGAGGTCGCATCTAGTCTTATCTCCTGAAGTTGCAGTGGAGCAAAGCTAAGTAAGCAAGTCTTATCCTCCACGAAGTTGCGGTGAGGCGGATGAAGATGGAAAATCTTATCTCCACGAAGTTGCAAAGTGGAGCGATTAAAGCCGACAATCCTATCTCCTCGGTTACGGTGGAGTGGATTAAAATCACAAATCTTATCGCTCTGAAGTTGCGAGAGTAGATTGCATCTAGTCTTATCTCCACGAAGTTGCAAGTGGGGACGGACTAAGTAAGCAAGTCTTATCCTCCGAAGTTGCGGTGAGGCGGTCAAGATGGCAAATCTTATCTTCTTAAAGTTGCCTTTGAGCAGATTAAAGCCGACAATCTTATCTCCTGAAGTTGCGGTGGAGCGATTAAAATCACAGATCTTATCTCTAAAGTTACAGAGAGCGATTGCATCTAGTCTTATCTCCTGAAGTTGCAATGGAGCGAGACTAAGTTGGCAAATCTTATATTCTTGAAGTTGCAATGGAGCGATTAAAGTCGAT
Organism: Gossypium raimondii; assembly: GCF_025698545.1. Lineage (NCBI taxonomy): Eukaryota > Viridiplantae > Streptophyta > Magnoliopsida > Malvales > Malvaceae > Gossypium > Gossypium raimondii. Next base: position 12,702 of record NW_026291310.1, on the reverse strand, counting down.
AATCCTATCTCCTGAAGTTGCGATGGAATAGACTAAGATAGCAAATATTGTTCTTTTGAAAAGTTCTTTGGGTGTAAGTCATATCTCCTTGAAGTTGCAGTGGATTGGATCGAAACACCAAAGGTTATACCTCTGAAGACGCAGAAGGTTAGAATGAGGCTCAAGAAGAAGAGTACCAAGGTCCACCACAACCAGGCAAAATTAGGCATTTTTTAAAGCCTTTGCTCCGTTCTCGTTTCATGACAAAAAGCAAAGAGGGGCAGCTATAATACCCAATTTGTACCCGGGCCGTACCAGGTAAACAATAAAATGAAAATAGTAAGATTACAGACGGGCTACAAGGCCCAAACCAAAACAAAGCAGTGGCCCAAATTACGGTGGCTCAAAACAGGAGGAAAACCCAAGTGTTTCTAAGCTTCACTAATCGCAACTCCAAATCTCCCACGAAGTAGAATCTCCATGGATTTTCACCGCACATCAAAGGAAAACAAAAATGGAAAGGAATCAAAGATTTGTAAATCAAATAAAGAAATGATTTGTTTCTTCTTTAGATTTATTCCATTCGGCTATAAAATAGCCATTGTAACACTGTAACAAGGATCGAATTTAAAATCAATAAAACAACTATTTCCACAATCGAAAACAACAAATACCAAGAGCAACGATCGATTCAAGGGTTGATATTTACTGTTTTTTATATTTTTATTTAATTTTATACGAATAAAAAACAAATAAAAGGAAAGAGGTAACCTTTTGAAGGTGCCTAGATCACCGTGAAACGACCGAGGAGCCACCCCGAGGATCGATGGCCAAAACCGAAAGGTTTCGTGATTTTTGAGGCTTTTTGTCGATATTTTGAAGGATTTGAACCCGATTTGGGTATAAGGGGTTTGAAAGGCGAATAGGGATTTCCCCTTTTCGACCATCAAGATATGGCGGTGCTGATCACCGGATATAAATGGTAAACGGTGACCGACGAACAACCGATGATCGAATGAACGGTTGGTGTCTTGGAGGTTAAGAGCTTTTTCGGGGATTTTCCTTTTTTAATGAAGGAATGAATTTTTTATAATTTTGGCTTAAATAGCCGATTGAAAACCTTTGTTTGAAGGAGGAGGATCCGTCGTCGACCGGCCGGACTCGGATCCGCGTGTTTTCAAGCGGAGGGCAAATTGCGCTTTTGGCCCTCCGCCTTTTAATATATTTCCAATTAGTTTTTTGTTTTTAAATTAGTCCTTTAATTTATTTTAATTTCAATTTAACCCTTTTGAGCGGCGCTTTTAGAGGAGAAGGAAAATTGCCCTTCCAAATTTCTCTATGTAATTGCGTTCAATTTAATCCTCCGACTTTATTTATTTGGATTTACCCAGTATTTTTACTTGCAATCCAATTTAGTCTTTTATATATTTTTCTTAAAATCAATTAATTTTGATAATGTAATTGTTATTTTTATTTTATGATTTTCATGTGTAATTATTATTATTTTATATATATATGTATATTTATTTTATATACGTATTTATACCCTTTTTCAAAACTAATACTTTTCACATATTTATATATATACTTGTTTTATTTATTTAATTAATTTCGATATGATTTTAATTATTTCAAACCTATGTATTTTTATGTGTACATGTATACATTTTTTTGTTTATTTCAATCATTTGTTTATTAATTTATGTTTGCATATATTTTTATTATTATCTTGCCCATTTATTTGATATTTTGCATGTCATTATCTTATTTATTTATTTATTTATTCATATTATTTCTATGAAATTGTTGTATTTATTATTGATATTTGTTTAAGGGCATCTATTCACACATTCAACATAACATTACACTATCTTTTTACTCAATTTTAAAATAAAACTTTTCAAAATAAGGATAATACTCAGATTTAGGATTTTTCAAGAAAATTGAGTCCTAACGTATTGGGTTCCGATTTTTTTGTAAAATCTAACAATCGAGGTTTGCTCTTTAAATCAAACAAAATAAAACTTATCATCGGAATTCAATATGTTGTTTCCTAACGTTTTGGATGTGACACGTTGATTTCTCGAGATAAAGATTTTAAAGAAATAAAGGAAATATTGAATGTTTGGGATTTTAAGAAATTGTGGCCTAATGTATTGGGCACGATTTCTTCATAAATTTTAAACAATTAGATATTTTCTTAAATTTTATTACATGAATTTTGAATAACTCATTGTGAAGAGAATAAAATGTTGTGCCCTAACGCATTGGGTGTGATATTTTTCTTTTCAAAATGAGAAGGTCTTAATAAATAGTTTAATTTAATTACAAGGAGCGGTGGAGCAGGCTAAGTAAGCAAGCCTTATCCGCGTGAAGTTGTAGTGAGGCAGACTGAAGATGACAAATCTTATCTCCCGAAGTTGCAGTGGAGCGATTAAAGTCGATAATCCTATCTCCTGAAGTTGCGATGAGCGAATTAAAATCACAGATCTTATCTCTCGAAGTTGCGAGAGCGGTCGCATCTAGTCTTATCTCCTCGAAGTTGCAAGTGGAGCGAGCTAAGTAAGCAAGTCTTATCCTCCGAAGTTGCGGTGAGGCGGATCAAGATGGAAAATCTTATCTCCACGAAGTTGCAAGTGGAGCGATTAAAGCCGACAATCCTATCTCCCGAAGTTACGGTGGAGTGGATTAAAATCACAAATCTTATCGCCTGAAGTTGCAGAGAGTAGATTGCATCTAGTCTTATCTCCCACGAAGTTGCGATGGGACGAGACTAAGTAAGCAAGTCTTATCCTCCGAAGTTGCGGTGAGGCGGTCAAGATGGCAAATCTTATCTTCTTAAAGTTGCACTGGAGCAGATTAAAGCCGACAATCTTATCTCCCTGAAGTTACAGTGGAGCAGATTAAAATCACAGATCTTATCTCTCTAAAGTTACAGAGAGCAGATTGCATCTAGTCTTATCTCCCTGAAGTTGCAATGGAGCAGACTAAGTTGGCAAATCTTATATTCTTGAAGTTGCAGTGGAGCAGATTAAAGCTGATAATCCTATCTCCACGAAGTTGCGATGGAATAGACTAAGATAACAAATATTGTTCTTTTGAAAAGTTACAGGGTGTAAGTCATATCTCCTTGAAGTTGCAGTGGATTGGATCGAAACACCAAAGGTTATACCTCTGAAGACGCAGAAGGTTAGAATGAGGCTCAAGAAGAAGAGTACCAAGGTCCACCACAACCACGCAAAATTAGGCATTTTTTAAAGCCTTTGCTCCGTTCTCGTTTCATGACAACAAGCAAAGAGGGGCAGCTATAATACCCAATTTGTACCCGGGCCGTACCAGGTAAACAATAAAATGAAAACAGTCCGATTACAAATGGGCTACAAGGCCCAAACCAAAACAAAGCAGTGGCCCAAATTACAGTGGCCCAAAAGCAGAGGAAAACCCAAGTGTTTCTAAGCTTCACCGTCAGAACTCCAAATCTCCCACGAAGGCCGAATCTCCATGGATTTTCACCTGCGCATCAAAGGAAAACAAAAATGGAAAGGGAATCAAAGATTTGTAAATCAAATAAAGAAACAGATTTGTTTCTTCTTTAGATTTATTCCATTCGGCTATAAAATAGCCATTGTAACACTGTAACAAGGATCGAATTTAAAATCAATAAAACAACTATTTCCACAATCGAAAACAAAGAAATACCAAGAGCAACGATCGATTCAAGGGTTGATATTTACTGTTTTTATATTTTTATTTAATTTTATACGAATAAAAAACAAATAAAAAGGAAAGAGGTAACCTTTTGAAGGTGCCTAGATCACCGTGAAACGACCGAGGAGCCACCCCGAGGATCGTGGCCAAAACCGAAAGGTTTCGTGATTTTTCGAGGCTTTTTGCCGATATTTTGAAGGATTTGAACCCGATTTGGGTATAAGGGGTTTGAAAGGCGAATAGGGATTTCCCCTTTTCACCACAGATATGGCGGTGCTTGCCACCGGATATAAATGGTTAAGACGGTGACCGACGACCGCCGATGATGAACCAGAGGTGCGTCTGGAGGTTAAGAGCTTTTGGAGGATTTTCATCTTTTTAATGAAGGAATGAATTTTTTATAATTCTCGCTAAATAGCCGATTGAAAACGGCCTTTGTTTGAAGGAGGGGGATCCGTCGTCGACCCGACCGGACTCGTGGATCGCGTGTTTTTCAAGCGGAGGGCAAATTAAGCTTTTGGCCCTCTCGCCTTTTAATATATTTCAATTAGTTTTTTTGTTTTTAAATTAGTCCTTTAATTTATTTTAAATTTCAATTTAACCCTTTTGAGCAGCCTAGCTTTAGAGGAGAAGGAAAATTGCCCTTCCAAATTTCTATGTAATTCGCGTTCAATTTAATCCTCCGCACTTTATTTATTTGCGGATTTACCCCAAAGATTTTTACTTGCAATCCAATTTAGTCTTTTTATATATTTTCTTAAAATCAATTAATTTTGATAATGTAATTGTTAATTTTTATTTTATGATTTTCATGTGTAATTATTATTATTTTATATATATATGTATATTTATTTTTATGTACGTATTTATACCCTTTTTCAAAACTAATACTTTTCACATATTTATATATATAATTGTTTTATTTATTTAATTAATTTCGATATGATTTTAATTATTTCAAACCTATGTATTTTATGTGTACATGTATACATTTTTTTGTTTATTTCAATCATTTGTTTATTAATTTATGTTTGCATATATTTTTATTATTATCTTGCCCATTTATTTGATATTTTGCATGTCATTATCTTATTTATTTATTTATTTATTCATATTATTTCTATGAAATTGTTGTATTTATTATTGATATTTGTTTAAGGGCATCTATTCACACATTCAACATAACATTACACTATCTTTTTACTCAATTTTAAAATAGAACTTTTCAAAATAAGGATAATACTCGTATTTAGGATTTTTCAAGAAAATTGAGTCCTAACGTATTGGGTTCCGATTTTTTTGTAAAATCTAACAATCGAGGTTTGCTCTTTAAATCAAACAAAATAAAACTTATCATCGAAATTCAATATGTTGTTTCCTAACGTTTTGGATGTGACACGTTGATTTCTCGAGATAAAGATTTTAAAGAAATAAAGGAAATATTGAATGTTTGGGATTTTAAGAAATTGTGGCCTAATGTATTGGGCATGATTTCTTAATAAATTTTAAAAATTAGATATTTTCTTAAATTTTATTACATGAATTTTGAATAACTCATTGTGAAGAGAATAAAATGTTGTGCCCTAACGCATTGGGTGTGATATTTTCTTTTCAAAATGAGAAGGTCTTAATAAATAGTTTAATTTAATTACAAGTGGAGCAAAGGAGCGTGCTAAGTAAGCAAGCCTTATCCGCGTGAAGTTGCAGTGAGGCAGACTGAAGATGACAAATCTTATCTCCCTGAAGTTGCAGTGGAGCAGATTAAAGTCGATAATCCTATCTCCCTGAAGTTGCAGTAGAGCGGATTAAAATCACAGATCTTATCTCTCTGAAGTTGCAGAGAGCAGGTCGCATCTAGTCTTATCTCCCTGAAGTTGCAGTGGAGCAGGCTAAGTAATCAAGTCTTATCCTCCTGAAGTTGCAGTGAGGCGATGAAGATGGAAAATCTTATCTCCACAAGTTGCAAAGGAGCGATTAAAGCCGACAATCCTATCTCCCTGAAGTTACAGTGGAGCGGATTAAAATCACAAATCTTATCGCTCTGAAGTTGCAGAGAGTAGATTGCATCTAGTCTTATCTCCCTGAAGTTGCAGTGGGACAGACTAAGTAAGCAAGTCTTATCCTCCTGAAGTTGCAGTGAGGAAGACTGAAGTTAGCAAATCTTATCTTCCTAAAGTTGCAGTGGAGCAGATTAAAGCCGACAATCTTATCTCCCTGAAGTTGCAGTGGAGCAGATTAAAATCACAAATCTTATCTCTCTAAAGTTGCAGAGAGCAGATTGCATCTAGTCTTATCTCCCTGAAGTTGCAATGGAGCAGACTAAGTTGGCAAATCTTATATTCTTGAAGTTGCAGTGGAGCAGATTAAAGCTGATAATCCTATCTCCCTGAAGTTGCAGTGGAATAGACTAAGATAGCAAATATTGTTCTTTTGAAAAGTTACAGGGTGTAAGTCCTATCTCCTTGAAGTTGCAGTGGAGTGGATCGAAGCACCAAAGCTTATACCTCTGAAGACGCAGAAGGTCAGAATGAGGCTCAAGAAGAAGAGTACCAAGGTCCAGCACAACCGGGCAAAATTAGGCATTTTTAAAGCTTGTACCTTTTGAAGGTGCCTAGATCGCCGTGAAACGGCCGAGGGAGCCACCCCTGAGGATTGATGGCCGAAAACTGAAAGGTTTCATGATTTTTCGAGGCTTTTTGCTGATATTTTTAAAGGATTTGAACCCAGATTTGGGTATAAGGGGGTTTGAGAGGCCGAATAGGGGATTTTCCCCTTTTCCAGCCACCGATAATGGCGGTGCTATCACCAGAGATTGGCGGCCGATGACTAAACCGGAGGCCGGTGCCCGGAGGTTAAGAGCTTTTTCGAAGGGATTTTCTATTTTTTTTAATGAAGGGATGAATTTTTTTTTACAATTTTGGCTTAAATAGCTGATTGAAAACGGCACCGTTTGAAGGGGTATCCGCGCGTCGACCCGACCCGGACCTAGGATCCGCGTGTTTTTCATACGAAGGGGCAAATTGCGATTTTGGCCCCTCCGCCTTTTAATATATTTCCAATTAGTTTTTTTTAAATTCGTCCTTTAATTTATTTTAAATTTCAATTTAACCCTTTTGAACGGTACCGTTTTAAAGGAGAATGGAAAATTGCCCTTCCAGCCCCTCTATGTAATTCGTGCGTTCAATTTAGTCCTCCAAACTTTATTTATTTGGGTGTGATATTTTTCTTTTCAAAATGAGAAGGTCTTAATAAATAATTTAATTTAATTAAGGATCGCGTTTTTTTACTCTCGACTTTAAGACATTAATTAATCAATTTGGTACCAATTTTTGGGCGTTACGACGGTGCTAATCCTTCCTCGTACGTAACTAACTCCCAAATCTGTTTTTCTGAAAGTCGTAGACCAAAGCTATTTTTTAGGTGATCCAATCACACCTTAATAAAAGATTGGTGGCGACTCACAATTTTTGTTTTTTTAAAGTCGACAACTAATTTTAATTTCTTTTCCAAAATAAAAAATGGTTTCGACAGCTTGGCGACTCTGCTGGGGACATTTTTTTAAAAAAAATAAGAGAGTCGAGCCACAAAGTTGATTAAATTTTGTCTTATGGTCGAAAAATATTTAAAAAAAAACAAAAGGGAAAATGATTTACCCTTTCGCATTCATTATTATTATTGCCTAATTGGTTATATTTTGCATAATACATCACATGACTTGAATGATCTACCCTTTTAAGTGGGAGTGAGAAACTATTCCTTCGTGAGGTTTTCACATCTGTATAGGATAGTGGATCGCTTTCGGAATACATCGGTACGTATGCCTTCGTGAGATTTTCATCTTCGTATAGTCATAGGGAAAATGTATTCCCCTGAACCGAACTTGATCTATATGAGCCTATAATGGGTGAAGATCGAGGAATCTGCTGGTTTGGGTATCTTTGCCCTGGAAGCCGAGCTTCATATAGTGAACTTTAAGAATCCATCCTAGATAGAACTATACTAAACCCTAGTAGATATCCAATTAGGTATTTTATTATTTCTTGATTATATTTTATGTGATACTGACTTTTTGTGTTTTATTTTGATTGCATGACATAGCATTTCATTTCATCATAAAAGGCGTCAGTCCATATTCAGTTGCTAGATAGAAAGCTTATCATTGAAAGAGGGTTTGTTGATAATGGGTAACTCAAAACAAATTGCAGGAATTGAAAGAGATATGGGATCAGTGGAATGACGAGGTTAGACAGCTATTCTATGATAATTATGGAGACCTGTCTTATTTGCTTGACGTAAAGGTAGACAAGCGTTTGTTTCGAGCCCTCGCCCAGTTTTGGAATCCTGCTTACAGCTGCTTTACATTTGGGAAGGTTGATTTGGTGCCTACGATAGAAGAATATGTGGCTTTACTCTGATGTTCAAAGTTTCAAGTAGACAGGGTCTACTCTAGAGTGGTAAATGTGCCAGCTATTTCAAAGAAGCTGATGAGTATAACATGGATGAGTGAGCAGTAGGTCTTTGCATAGATTAAACAAAAGGGGGATAGCAAGTGCGTTCTTTAGAGAAGCTTGAAGGATGCAATCCTCACACACCCAGACGTAAGAAAGAGGTTAGATGTCTTTGCTTTAAGTTTATACGGTTTGGTTGTCTTCCTTAAAGCCTTGGGGCATGTGGATGAAGCAGTCGCTGATTTACTCGTCCGGCTCGTTAATAAGGTTACACTGATTCCAGTAATTTTGGTAGAAACTTTCAGGTCATTGAGTGCATGCCGAAAGACAGGTGAAGGTAGATTTATTGGATGTGCACAGCTTCTACTCGTATGGTTTCATAGTCACTTTTGGAAGGTGGTTAAAGTTTCGTATCAGGTTTTCTCTGAAAATTATTCACCATTAAAGGAGATAGTTGCTACGCTGAGGAGAGACGACAATTCAGAGGAGAAGTGGATGGAAATTCTTCAAAATCTTCAGGAGGAGGTTGTTGAGTGGAGAGATCATTGGTTGCTTCTAGATGAGATCCTGTATAGCTGTGGTAATTTTGATTGGGTTCCTTTGCTGGGTATTTGGGGAGTTGTTGGATATGCCCCATTATTGGTGCTAAGGCAATATAGGTTAACGCACTTTATACCTGCACCCAAGCAATAGCTGATTGTGAATTTTCGTACAAGGATGATGGTTAAAGAAAAAAGATTGAAGAGATGTCTAGTGCGTGGAAACAGACTCGCTAATGAAGAGCTTAGTTGTGGGTCCGATGACAACTCCCGAGTATCATGAATGGTGGGTTAAGAGGATTAATGATAATACACCTAAGTTAAATCAGGAAGACAGCCAGTCAATAGAAGAGCATTTGCGGGTCATCCCTTCTGAGTTGGAAATCATAAGATAAGATTTTGAGAGAAGAAATGCAGATTTGGAGAAAAAGATAGAGCAAATGGAGGCGGAAAAGACGAACATGAGATTAGATATAGACGTTCAGAAGCTTGAAAATGAGAAGCTAAAGAAAGAGAAAAATAAGGCTGAGGAGGAGCTGGGTAGTCTGAAGACGGATTATAAAAAGTTACATTTGTCGCTGGGAAAGACTCCAGAACAGTGGCAAGCAGAAATCCGGGAAGGAAAGGACAAAGCTTTAGAAAAGAGTTTGTTAGAAAGCCAAAAGGAAAAAGGCGAGCTGAAGGATAGGGTGGTTGTGTTGGAAAGATGTCTTCGTCAATATTGAAATTGAAATTTGGCGATAGAGTTAAAAGCAAGTTTGAGCAAGATTGAAGAAATGAAGAAAAGAATCGAAGAGCTAGAAATGGTGCTGCAAAATTCTGAAATCCAAATGAAGCACTTGAAAGCAAACGAAAGTTGTAATAATGAACAGCTCCACTACTTTCAGAGTCAAGTTAGAAGCAGAGATCATCTTATAGAGGAAGCTGTGGTCCAGATTCGAGAAGTAGCTGATCATATAAAGACTTTAGCAGTACAGGCTGACACGCTGAGTGTGAAGTATGAATTAGAAACGGATCGGAGGCAAGAATTAGCTTTGTTACTTAGAAAGATTAGAGTTCTGGGTACTAGGGCAAAGTCTTATTTGTAATTCACTTTATGTAAAGGAATTTAATTTCTAGTAAATTTTTCTTAAATGGAATTGAATCAAAATTGTCGCCTTTTTTGCATTCATTTCATGCATTGCATTGCTTCATACGCATTAAAAAATACATCAAAGGATTCTAATTAAATTAAATCACTCCTCAGTTAATCTGGAAACCAATCAACCTGCCAAACACCGCTACGGTACTCGATCGAAAACTAAAGACATGGATCAAAGGCTAGAACAGTTCCGGAAGGAAATGCAAGAACAAATGAATGAGCAGCTTGAGAAGATTCAACAAAAATGATGGATAAAATGATAGAATCTCAGGGGAGTATGATGGCTAAAATAACTCAGTTATTGACTGGAGGAGTTGATAAAGGGAAGGGCTCTGTGCTCAATATTAAAGAAGGAGACAGCGAGAGACCTGTTTATTCTCCAGGGCTTACTTCTCAGCAAGCAGAGGTATATCCGCGCAAATCCTATGTCACCATCAAGCCTCAGGACAGTACTGTAACACCAATGAACTTTCAAGCTAGATCAGACTCTAACTCTAGAGACAACCTTGCTAATTAGGTGGGTCTGGAGAAATATGGTAAAAAAGGGATTGATTGTTTTGAATTGGAGAAGCTTGAAAGGCGTAAAACTACGGTGAGTTCCATCACGAGGAGGGACATGAAATCCAGGAATGCGCAGAATTCAGAGCCTTGGTTCAAGGCCTGATGGATAATAAGGAAATGGAGTTTTATGAAGAATTTAAGGAGGGGGAGCATTTGCACATCTGAATCCTCGAAGGTTCCAAGAGTAGCACAGCCCGTGGTCATCATCTCGCGACCAAAGAAGGATGAAGTGAGAACGCCAGTAATGCCAAGGATCATAATAAAGTAACCTGCAACCTTTTCTTACCAAGACAGTAAGAAGGTTCCATGGAACTATGAGTGGAATACAACTGTCCCTGGAAAAGAGACTACAAAGGACCAGTGTGTGAGTGTCAATCCAGAACTTGTGAAAAGGGCCGTAACAGTAGAGCAAAAAGGGAAAATAGTTGAGCCGGTGAAAAAGGAAGAAGGTGTGGAATTCCTCAAATTTTTGAAGCATAGTGAGTATAATGTCATCGAGCAGTTGCATAAACAACCGGCTCACATATTTGTATTAGCCTTAGTCTTGAATTCAGAAGTACATCGAAATGGGTTGATGAAAATGCTAAACGAGACCTATGCGTCTAAGGATATTTCTGTCAGCAAACTAGATCGGTTGGTCAATAATATCAGTGCTGATAATTTCATATTCTTCAATGATGATGAAATACCTCTTGAAAACATGAAAACATGTCAAAATATAGCGAAGGCGTTTGACGGTACAGAAAGAAAGGTCATGGGAAGAATTTAGATACGCCTATTGATTGGCCCAACAGTTTATGAGATAGATTTTATTGTGATGGACATCAAACCTTCCTATAATTTTTTATTAGGAAGACCATGGATACATTCTACGAAGCGATCTGTCATCATTACATCGGTCGGGTTAGTGTCAGATGGTCGGCTAGTGACAATAAACGTCGAAGAGGATATTATAGCAGCTATATCCAATAAGATGGCGTATGTGGAGACTAATGACAAGTCAGTAGAATGCTCATTCCGATCTTTGGAGTTTGTAAATGCAGTATTTGTGCCTGAAGGGAGCAAAATTTTCGTACCAAAATTATCTCAAACCACAGAGATGGGTTTGCAGTTGTTGTTAGGAAAAGGGGCTTTACCTGGAAGAGGGCTAGGGATATATCTTCAAGGGAGGACCGAGGTTCCAGTGCTGAAAGAAAAGCAAGATCACTTTGGCTTAGGATATAAGCCAGATAGAGGACAGAGAAAGAAGGAGATAGAAAAAAGGCAAGAAAGAAGAAGGGCACGTCTGAATGGGAGGAAACTAAGTGGGAACCAATGATAATTCCCCACAAATCCAAAAATTTCGTATCTGGAGGAGTTATTCATCATGAGAGAAAGAAATCGATTGAGGAAAGCATCGAAGAGACGTTGAGAAATATGCACATCAATGTCATTCATGGGCATGTGAATGAAGAGAGGAGCTGGCTAGATATTCGTCCTTATGAGCCCGGGAGTGTTCTAGACAATTGGACTGTGGAAGAAAAACCTAAAGTCTTTAGAACTGTCTCAGAGTAATATTCAAAGCAAACTTGTTGTTGTAGCCTAGAAATAAGAAAAACCCTTTTGTGAAATAGGCTTATGTTTAAACATCATTATTTTAATAAAATACATCTTTGCAATTGTTTCAAGTAAATATTCTTTCATTCTTTCCATACAAGTAAATATATTCTTTCATTGCACAAATAATTGTACATAAATTCATACATTCTTTTGTAACCATGTTAGGTCCCTGAGAAAATTGTAACCATAAATTCATACATTGTTTTGTAAACATGTGCAGATCCTGATAAAATTATTCTTAAGATTAAGGAAGTTTCAGCTCAAGCTTAATCCGACAAAATGTACTTTTGGAGCGAGGTCAGAAAAACTGTTGGGCTTCGTAGTCAGTGAAAAAGGAATCGAGATTGATCCAGACAAAGTCAAGGCAATACGAGATTTATCATCACCACGTACCCAGAAAGGGCGATATACTATCTCAGTAAGAAATTCACTGATTGTGAAATGAGATATTCACCTATCGAAAAATTATGTTGCGCCTTGATTTGGACAACCAAGAGGTTGAGGCAATACTTACTCTATCATACGACTTCGCTAATTTCAAAATTAGACCCTTTAAAGTATATGATGGAGTCAATGGCGTTGAATGGGAGAATGGCTAGACGGCAAACTTGCTCTCCGAGTTTGATATAGTATATGTAAGTCAGAAGTCTATCAAAGGGAGTGCGAAAGCAGATTTCTTGGTGGCGAGCTTTAGAGGTTTATGAACCTCGGACTTTGATTTCCCAAA
>NW_026291309.1:0-7209 GCF_025698545.1 Gossypium raimondii | reverse complement strand
CCTTTTGGGGGTTCTAGAATTTGAAAGCGAGAACTCCTTTACTTTATCTTTATTTGGTGTAACTATTGAGCCGGATGAGAGGAAACTCTCATGTCCGATTTTGAGGGGGGGATCCCGCAGGGCCCTATCCTAATTTTTCTTTTGCTAGGCCCATCGCTAAAAAACCTACTTTCTTACGATTACGAGGTTCATTCGAATATGAAATTCAATCCTGGAAATACAGTATCCCACTTTTTTTTACTACCCAAGGTTTCGATACATTTCGAAGTCGCGAAATTTCTACCGGAGCAGGTGCTATTCGAGAACAATTAGCCGATCTAGATTTGCGAATTTTATCGATTATTCGGTGGTAGAATGGAAAGAATTAGGAGAAGAAGGCCTACGGGTAATGAATGGGAAGATCGAAAATTGGAAGAAGAAAGGATTTTTGGTTAGACGCATGGAATTGGCTAAGCATTTTATTCGAACAAATATAGAACCAGAATGGATGGTTTTATGTCTATTACCGGTTCTTCCTCCCGAGTTGAGACCGATCATTCAGATAGATGGGGTAAACTAATGAGTTCGGATATTAATGAACTCTATAGAAGAGTTATCTATCGAAATAATACTTTACCGATCTATTAACAACAAGTAGATCTACGCCAGGGAATTAGTAATGTGTCAGGAAAATTAGTACAAGAAGCCGTGGATACACTTTTGATAATGGAACCGCGGACAACCAATGAGGGACGGTCATAATAAGGTTTACAAGTCGTTTTCAGATGTAATTGAAGGCAAAGAGGGAAGATTTCGAGACTTTGCTTGGCAAACGAGTCGATTATTCGGGACGTTCTGTCATTGTTGTTGGCCCTCACTTTCATTACATCGCTGTGGATTGCCTCGCGAAATAGCAATAGAGCTTTTCCAGACATTTGTAATTGCGGTCTAATTAGACAACATCTTGCTCCGAACATAGGAGTTGCTAAGAGTAAAATTCGGGAAAAGGGCCGATTGTATGGGAAATACTGCAAGAAGGCGGGGACATCCTGTATTGTTGAATAGAGCGCCTACTCTGCATAGATTAGGTATACAGGCATTCCAACCTATTTTAGTGGAAGGACGCGCTATTTGTTTACATCCATTAGTTTGTAAGGATTCAATGCAGACTTTGATGGGGATCAAATGGCAGTTCATGTACCTTTATCTTTAGAGGCGCAAGCGGAGGCTCGTTTACTTATGTTTTCTCATATGAATCTCTTGTCTCCAGCTATTGGGGATCCCATTTCCGTACCGACTCAAGATATGCTTATTGGGCTCTATGTATTAACGAGGGAATCGTCGAGGTTTTTGGCGAATAGGTATAATCCATGGAATCGAAAAGCTATCAAAATGAAAGAATTGACGATAATAACTATAAGTCTACAAGGAGTTTTTTGTAATTCCTATGATGCGATTGGAGCTTATAGGCAGAAAAGAATCAATTTAGATAGTCCTTGTGGCTCCGGTGGCGACTAGAGCAATGCGTTATTGCTTCAAGAGAAGCTCCCATCGAAGTTCACTATGAATCTTTGGGTACCTATCATGAGATTTATGGACATTATCTAATAGTAAGAAGTTTAAAAAAAATTTTTGTATATACATTCGAACCACTGTTGGTCATATTTTCTTTACCGAGAAATCGAAGAAGCTATAAAGGGCCTCCATATGATACCCAATCATATGGTATCTAAGCTAAAAATTTATGACACCAATATGAATTCGGGTTTCCCTTAAAGGACCCCAGTTCCTGACCCGACTTTCTACCACAATCAAGATCGAGAAAAGGAAGTTTTCCAATCATTGACTCAAACCCATTGGCGAAGTCCACCAGCGGAATAAGGGGTATTTATGGCAGAACGGGCCAATCTGGTATTTCACAATAAAGTGATAGATGGAACTGCCATTAAACGGCTTATTAGCAGATTAATAGATCACTTGGAATGGCATATACATCACACATCCTGGATCAAGTAAAAGCTCTGGGTTTCAGCAAGCCACTGCTACATCCATTTCATTAGGAATTGATGATCTTTAACGATACCTTCTAAGGGATGGCTAGTCCAAGATGCTGAACAACAAAGTTTGATTTTGGAAAACACCATCATTTTGGGAATGTACATAGAAAAATTACGCCAATCAATTGAGATATGGTATGCTACAAGTGAATATTTGCGACAAGAAATGAATCCTAATTTTAGGATGACTGACCCGTTTAACCCAGTCCATATAATGTCTTTTCAGGAGCTAGAGGAAATGCATCTCAAGTGCACCAATTAGTAGGTATGAGAGGATTAATGTCGGATCCCCAAGGACAAATGATCGATTTACCCATTCAAAGCAATTTACGCGAAGGACTGTCTTTAACAGAATATATCATTTCTTGCTACGGAGCCCGAAAAGGGGTTGTGGATACCGCCGTACGAACATCAGATGCTGGATATCTTACGCGCAGACTTGTTGAAGTAGTTCAACACATTGTTGTACGTAGAACAGATTGTGGCACCACCCGAGGGATTTCTGTGAGTCCTCAAAAGAGGACGCTTCCAGAAAGAATTTTTATCCAAACATTAATTGGTCGTGTATTAGCGGACGATATATATATGGGTCCGCGGTGCATTGCCATTCGAAATCAAGATATTGGGCTTGGGCTTGTCGATCGATTCAGAGCCTTCGAACACAACCAAAATTAATCCCTTTATTTTCAATTTGTCAATGACGGGCCCCACCATGGTGACCTGGTTGAATTGGGAGAAGCTTAGGTATTATTGCGGGCAATCCATTGGAGAACCGGGAACGCAACTAACATTAAGAACTTTTCATACCGGCGGAGTATTTACAGGGGGTACTGCAGAACATGTACGAGCCCCTTTTAATGGAAAAATCAAATTCAATGAGGATTTGGTTCATCCTACACGCACACGTCACGGGCATCCTGCTTTTTTATGTTATCTGGACTTGTATGTAATTATTGAGAGCGAAGATATTATACATAAGGTGACTATTCCACCAAAAAGTTTTCTTTTAGTTCAAAACGATCAATATGTAGAATCAGAACAAGTGATTGCTGAGATTCGCGCGGGAACATACACTTTAAATTTGAAAGAGAGGGTTCGAAAACATATTTATTCTGACTCAGAGGGGGAAATGCACTGGAGTACCGATGTGTACCATTCGCCCGAATTTACATATAGTAATGTCCATCTCTTACCAAAAACAAGCCATTTGTGGATATTATCAGGGGGTTCGTACAAATTCAGTGTAGTTCCTTTTTCGCTCCACAAAGATCAAGATCAAATAAACATTCATTATCTTTCTGCCGAACGAAGATATATTTCTAGATTCTCAGTGAATAATGATCAAGTGAGACACAACTTATTTAGTTCGGATTTTTCGGATAAAAAAGAAGATAGGATTTACGATTATTCAGAATTGAATCGAATAATAGGTACTGGGCATTGTGATTTCATATATTCTGCTATTCTCCACGAGAATGCTGATTTATTGGCAAAGAGACGAAGAAATAGATTTATTATTCCATTTCAATTGATTCAAGACCAAGAGAAAGAACTAATGCTGCATTCCCATTCCGGTATCTCGATCGAAATACCCATAAATGGTATTTTCCGTAGAAAAAGTATTCTTGCTTTTTTTGACGATCCTCGATACAGAAGAAAGAGTTCAGGAATTACTAAATATGGGACTCTAGGGGCGCATTCAATCGTCAAAAGGGAGGATGTGATTGAGTATCGAGGAGTCAAAAAGGTTAAGCCAAAATACCAAATGAAAGTAGATCGATTTTTTTTCATTCCCGAGGAAGTGCATATTTTATCCGAATCTTCTTCCATAATGGTACGGAACAATAGTATCATTGGAGTAGATACCCAAATCACTTTAAATACAAGAAGCCAAGTGGGCGGATTGGTCCGAGTGGAAAGAAAAAAAAAAAGGATTGAACTGAAAAGAATTTTTCGGTAATATCTATTTCCCGAGAAAGAGATAAGATATCTCGACACAGTGGCATCTTGATACCACCAGGAACGGGCAAAACAAACTCTAAGGAATCAAAAAATTGAAAAATTGATCTATGTCCAACGGATCACACCTACCAAGAAAAAGTATTTTGTTTTGGTTCGACCTGTAACCCCATATGAAATACCGGACGGTCTAAATTTAGCAACACTCTTCCCCAGGATCCATTTTCCGGGAAAAGATAATATGCAACTTCGAGCTGTCAATTATATCCTTTATGGAAATGGCAAACCGATTCGGAAGAATTTCTGACAAGTATTCAACTAGTTCGGACTTGTTTAGTGTTGAGTTGGGACCAAGACAACAAAAGTTCTTTCGCCGAAGAGGTCTGTGCTTCCTTTGTTGAAGTAAGGACAATGGTCTGATTCGAGATTTCCAAGAATCGACTTGAGTGAAATCTCATATTTTATATCAGAAAAGAAATGATCCGTCAGGTTCAGAATTGATTTCTGATAATAGGTCAGATCGTACTCAATAAAAAATCCGTTTTATTCCATTTATTCCAACGCAAAGATTCAACAATCGTTTAGCCAAAATCACGGAACTATTCATACGCTCTTGAACAGAAATAAGGAATCCCAATCTTTGATAATTTTGTCATCATCTAATTGTTTTCGTGATGGGCCCATTCAACGATGTAAAATATCACAATGTGATAAAACAATCAATTAAAAAGATCCTCTAATTCAATTAAGAATTTATTGGGTCCTTTAGGAACAGCCCCAAAATTGCGAATTTTTATTCATCATTTTACCCCTTTAATAACTCATAATCAGACCTCGGTAGCAGAAATATTTGGAGCTTGACAATTTAAAACAGGCTTTTCAAGTACTTAACTATTATTTAATAGCTGAAATGGGAGAATTTATAATTTCGATCCATGCCGTAACATCTTTTGAATGCAGTCAATTTGAATTGGTATTTTCCTTATCATCATTATCATCATAATTATTGTGAAGAAACGTCCACAATAATTAGTCTTGAAGCAGTTTATTTGTGAAATGTATGTATAGCCAAAAAGCGGACCACGCCTAAAATCGGGTCAAGTTTTTATTGTTCAAGCTGATTCTATAGTAATAAGATCGGCTAAGCCTTATTTAAGCGACCTGGGAGCAACTGTCCATGGGCATTATGGAGAAATCCTTTACGAAGGAGATACGTTAGTTACATTTATATATGAAAAATCGAGATCTGGTGATATAACGCAGGGTCTTCCAAAAGTGGAACAAGTGTTAGAAGTGCGTTCGATTGATTCAATATCGATGAACCTAGAAAAGAGAATTGAGGGTTGGAACGAATGTATAACAAAGAATTCTTGGAATTCCTTGGGGATTCGTGATTGGTGCTGAGCTAACTATAGTGCAAAGTCGTCTCTCTTTGGTTAATAAGATCCAAAAGGTTTATCGATCTCAGGGGGTACAGATCCATAATAGGCATATAGAAATTATTGTACGTCAAATAACATCAAAAGTATTGGTTTCAGAAGATGGAATGTCTAATGTTTTTTTACCCGGGGAACTGATTGGATTATTGCGAGCGGAACGAACGTGGGCGTGCTTTAGAAGAAGTTGATTTGTTATCGAGCTGTTTTATTGGGAATAACGAGAGCATCTCTGAACACTCAAAGTTTTATATTCAGAAGCAAGTTTTCAAGAAACTGCTCGAGTTTTAGCAAAAGCTGCTCTCCGGGTCGTATCGATTGGTTGGAAAGGCCTGAAAGAAAACGTTGTGCTTGGGGAGAGGATAACCCGCCGGTACCGGATTCAAAGGATTAGTGCACCGGTCACGGCAACATAACAACATTCTTTTGGAAACAAAAAAAAAGAATTTCTTCGGGGGAGAAATGAGAGATATTTTCTTCCACCACCGAGGAGAATTATTTGACTTTTGCATTTCAAAACAATTTCACATGATACATCAGGCCGCCTTTTTATAGGTATAGAATTTAATGATTCTTAAGATAATTTGTTGTGGTATCATTTGAGTTGTTAATTTGTTAATAGTAATAAAGAGAATAAACGAATAGAAAGTAACGGCTTGGCTCGTGGATAAACGACCAATCCCCGGTAGAAGAGAAGGTTCCATTGAACTATTATTTATTTATGTCTCTTTTTTACTTAAAAAAGAGAGAGAGAGAAGTGCAAACAGAAATGGCAAGAAGATATTGGAACATAAATTTGGAAGAGATGTTGAAGCAGGAGTTCATTTTGGTCATGGTACTAGGAAATGGAATCCTAGAATGGCGCCATATATCTCTGCAAAACGTAAGGGTATTCATATTACAAATCTGACTAGAACCGCTCGTTTTTTATCAGAAGCTTGTGATTTAGTTTTTGATGCAGCAAGTAAGGAAAACAATTTAATTGTTGGTACCAAAAATAAAGCCGCTGATTCGGTGGCGCGGGCTGCAATAAGGGCTCGGTGTCATTATGTTAATAAAAAATGGCTCGGTGGTATGTTAACAAATTGGCCCACTACAGAAACGAGGCTTCATAAGTTCAGGGACTTGAGAACAGAACAAAAGACGGGGGGACTCAACCGTCTTCCGAAAAGAGATGCAGCTATGTTGAAGAGACAATTATCTCGCTTGCAAACATATCTCAAGGGATTAAATATATGACGAGATTGCCTGATATTGTAATCATCGTTGATCAGCAAGAAGAATATACGGCTCTGCGAGAATGTATCACTTTGGGAATTCCAACAATTTGTTTAATCGATACAAATAGCGATCCTGATCTCGCAGATATTTCGATTCCAGCAAATGATGACGCTATAGCTTCAATTCGATTAATTCTTAACAAATTAGTAGTCGCAATTTGTGAGGGTTGTTCTAGCTATATACGAAATCCTTGATTAATAATAAGATAAATAAATTATTTTTGAACTACATAGATCTATGGAATCGGTTACTATATCCTGAATCGCACAAAAGAGATAAAAAACTGTGAATATTGTGTGATTCGTTTCGTCGGTGTCAAAATATAGAATTTGAGTAGGCAAGAGAAGATTGAATCAAAATAATTTTTTTATTTTTTAAGTAAAGTTCTATTTCTGTCAGAGGGCAATATGAATGGTATATCAAACGCACTAAACGGGTTATACGATATCTCTGGTGGAAGTAGGCCAACATTTCTATTGGCAAATAGCAGGTTTCAA
>NW_026291308.1:0-8670 GCF_025698545.1 Gossypium raimondii | reverse complement strand
AAAAAACGATATTTGGTCGGTTGCATTTAAATTCGAGGCGTTAGTGCGATAAGGGCGCCTTTTATATGAATAGATTGCGCAAAGAAGCCGACGGGTGCGATCATACCAAAGTACATGCACCGGATCCCATCACAACCGCAGTTAAGCGTGCAGTCAGCCTGTAGTAGTACGAGGATGGGTGACCTCCTGGGAAGACCTCGTGTTGCACCCCTCACATTTTATTTCATATAATGTTTTTTTTAGTTGCATTTTCTCGACGTGGTGTAAGTCATTCGTTATTTGCGTTTTGTGAAATAAACAATTTCAAACGATATTTGGTCGAATTTGCATTTAAATTCAAGGCGCAACAAATGATAAGGGTACTTCAGATATGAATAGATTATGCGAAGAGTTGATCGGTGCGATCATACCAAAGACTAATGCACCAGATCCCATCGTAACTCCGCAATTAAGCGTGCTTGGTTTGCAGTAGTACTAGGATGGGTGACCTCCCGGGAAGTCCTCGTGTTGCACCCCTCCCATTTTATTTCATATAATGTTTTTTTAGTTGCATTTTCTAGACATGGTGTAACTCATTCATATTCCAGGTCAAATAAATAACTTGAAACGATATTTGGTCGAAGTTGCATTTAAATTTGAGGTGCAAATGATAAGGGCAGCCTTTATATGAATAGATTATGCTAAGAGCCGACGCAAAAGCGATCATACTCAAGACTAATGGACCGGATCCCATCGTAACTCCGCAGATAAGCAGCTTTTGGGCAGAGTAGTACTAGGATGGGTGACCTCGGGAAGTCCTCGTGTTGCACCGGGCCCCATTTTATTTCTTATAATGTTTTTTTAGTTGCATTTTCTCGATATGGTGTAACTCATTCGTTATTTGCTGTCAAATAAATAACTTGATATTTATATTTGGTCGAATTTGCATTTAAATTCGAGGCTAAGTGCTATAAGGGGGCCTTTTATATGAATAGATTACTAAGAGCTGATTTGAAAGGATCATACCAAAGACTAATGCACCGGATCCCATCGTAACTCTCACAGATAAGCGCAGCTTGGCGAGAGTAGTATTAGGATGGGTGACCTCTGGAAGTCCTCGTGGTTGCACCCTCCCATTTTATTTCTTATAATGTTTTTTTAGTTGCATTTTTCGTCTATGGTGTAATTCATTCGTTATTTATGCTTTCGAAATAAATAACTTGATACGATATTTGGTCGAATTTGCATTTAAATTCGAGGCTAGGTGCGATACTGGGCAGCCTTTATATGAATAGATTGAGCAAGAGTTGACGGAAAGCGATCATACCAAAGACTAATGCACCGGATCCCATCGTAATCGTCAGAAGTTGTCGTATGGGCGGTAGAGAGTAGTACTAGGATGGGTGACCTCCTTGAAGTCATCGTGTTGCACCCTCCCAATTTATTTCATATAATGGTTTTTTAGTTGCATTCTTTTCTCGACGGTGTAACTCATTTGTTATTTCATGCTCAAATAAATAACTTGAAACCATATTTTGGTCGAAGTTGCATTTAAATTCGAGGCTTAGCGCGATAAGGGCAGCCTTTTATATGAATAGATTGCGCAAGAGTGACGGAAAGATCATACCAAAGACTAATGCAATCTGATCCCATCGTAACTCGCAGCTAAGCGTTGTTTAGCCGTAGTACGAGGATGGTGACCTGGAAGACCTGTTGTTGCCCCTCACATTTTATTTCATATAATGTTTTTTAGTTGCATTTTCTCGACGGTGTAAGTCATTCGTTATTTGCGCTTGTGAAATAAACAATTTCAACGATATTTGGTTTAATTTGCATTTAAATTCGGTATAACAAATGAGCAAGGGCACCAGATATGAATAGATTACAAGAGTTGACGGAAAGGCGATTTCATACCAAAGACTAATGCACCGGATCCCATCGTAACTCCGCGCTTAAGCCGCAAGCCAGCTTAGTACGAGGATGGGTGACTCCCTAGAAGACCTGTTGCACCCCTCACATTTTATTTCATATAATGTTTTTTAGTTGCATTTTCTCGACGCGGGTGTAAGTCATTCATATTTATGCTTTTGTGAAATAAACACTTAAACGATATTTGGTCAATTTGCATTTAAATTCGAGGCGCAATAAATGATAGGGGCACCAGATATGAATAGATTGCAAGAGTTGACTGGTGCGATCATACCAAAGACTAATGCACCGATCCCATCGAACTCCGCAATTGCTGCACAGAGAGTAACTAGGATGGGTGACCTCTGGAAGTCCTCGTGGTTGCACCCTCCCATTTTATTTCTTATAATTTTTTTTAGTTGCATTTTCTAGTATCGCTGTAACTCATTCGTTATCTCAAGGCTTTCTAAATAAATAACTTGAAACGATATTTGGTCGGTTGCATTTAAATTCGAGGCGTTAGTGCGATAAGGGCAGCTTTATATGAATAGATTGCTAAGAGCCGATTGAAAGCGATTACATACCAAAGATTAATGCAATCGGATCCCATCGTAACTCCGCAGTTAAGCCGCAGCTTGGCCGTGAGTAGTACGAGGATGGTGACCTCGAAGACCTCGTGTTGCACCCTCACATTTTATTTCATATAATGTTTTTTTAGTTGCATTTTCTCGACGTGGTGTAAGTCATTCACATTATGCCAGAAATAAATAATTTAAACGATATTTGGTCGAATTTGCATTTAAATTGAGGCGCAAATGATAGTGGGCAACAGAGAATGAATAGATTAAGGCAGTTGATTTGGAAAGCGATCAATCAAAGACTAATGCAATCTGATCCCATCAACTCCCAATTAAGCGTTTGGCTTAGAGTAGTACTAGGATGGGTGACCGGAAGTCCTCGTCAACCCCTCCCATTTTATTTCACATATGTTTTTTTTAGTTGCATTTTCAGACATGGTGTAAGTCATTCGTTATTTGCGCTTGTGAAATAAACAATTTGAAACGATATTTGGTCGAATTTGCATTTAAATTGGCGTTAACAAAATGATAAGGGGCACTTTTATATGAATAGATTAAGAAGAGCCGACGGGTGCGATCATACCAAAGACTAATGCACCGATCCATCGAACTCCGCAGATAAGCGTGCTTGGGCGAGAGTAGTACTAGGATGGTGACCTCGAAGTCCGTGTTGCAATCAGCCTCCCCATTTTATTTTTATAATGTTTTTTTAGTTGCATTTTTACATGGTGTAACTATTCGTTATTTTATGCTTCCAAATAAATAACTTGATAGGATATTTGGTCAATTTGCATTTAAATTGAGGCTATGCGATACTGGCAGCCTCAGATATGAATAGATTCAGAAGAGTTGATTTGAGTGCGATCATACCAAAGACTAATGCACCTGGATCCCATCGTAATCTGCAATTAAGCAATGCGTTGGGCAGAGTAGTACTAGGATGGGTGACTCGGGATGTCCTCGTGTTGCACCCCTCCCATTTTATTTCATATAATATTTTTTTAGTTGCATTTTCTCGACATGCTGTAACTCATTCGTTATTTTCATTTTGTTAAATAAATAATTTGAAACGATATTCGGGTCGATTTTGCATTTAAATTGAGTATGCCAAGTGCGATCAAAGGCGCCTTTATAATGAATAGATTGCGAAGAGTTGACGTGGTAAACGATCATACCAAAGACTAATGCACCGGATCCTCTCGAATCTCCGGGCAGCTAACCGTGCTTGGACGAGAGTAGTACTAGGATGGTGGACCTCTCGAAGTCCTCGTGTTGCACCCTCCCATTTTATTTCTTATAATGTTTTTTTAGTTGCATTTTCTACGTAGTGTAACTCAATCGTTATTTTCGCTTTTGTGAAATAAACAATTTGAAACGATATTTGCTCTAATTTGCATTTAAATTCGGGCGCTAGTGCGATAAGGGCAGCCTTTTATATGAATAGATTGCGAAGAGTTAATGCGGTATGATCATACTCAAAGACTAATGCAATCGATCCCGAAGTAACTCCTCAGCTAAGCCGCGTTGGCGAGAGTAGTATTAGGATGGGTGACCTCCGAATGTCCTCGGTGTTGCACCCTCCCATTTTATTTCATATAATGTTTTTTTAGTTGCATTTTCTCGACTGGTGTAACTCATTCGTTATTTTCATGCTTTGTGAAATAAACAATTTGAAACGATATTTGGGTCGAATTTGCATTTAAATTTGAGGTGCAACTACGCATCGTAAGGGGCACTTTTATATGAATAGATTGGCGCAAGAGTTAAAGTGTAAATATCATACCAAAGACTAATGCACTCGGATCCCTTCGTAATCTCGCAGCTAAGCAAGCTTGGACGTAGAGTAGTACTAGGATGGGTGACCTCTCGAAGTCCTCGTATGCACCCTCCCATTTTCATATAAATTTTTTGTTGCATTTTCTCGTGGTGTAACTCAATCGTTATTTTCGCTTTTAGAAATAAACAATTTGAAACGTATATTTGCTCGAATTTGCATTTAAATTCGTATAACCGCGATAAGGGGCACTTTATATGAATAGATTTCATGAAGAGTTAACCCAAAGGATCATACAAAGACTAATGCACTCGGATCCCGTAAGAACTCCGCAGTTAAGCGCATGAGTAGTATTAGGATGGTGACCTCCGGAAGTCCTCGTGTTGCACCTCCCATTTTATTTCATATAATGTTTTTTTAGTTGCATTTTCTCGACGCAGTAACTCATTCGTTATTTGCTTTGTGAAATAAAACAATTTGAAACGATATTTGGCCTAATTTGCATTTAAATTTGAGGTGCAACTACGATAAGGGCAAAATTTATATGAATAGATTACGCAAGAGTTAAGTAAGTAATCATACCAAAGACTAATGCACCGGATCCCATCGTAACTCCGCTAGCGCAAGCGTTTGGGCGAGAGTAGTACTAGATGGGTGACTTCGAAGTCCTCGTGTTGCACCCCTCCCATTTTATTTTATATTATTTTTTTAGTTGCATTTTCTCGACATGGTGTAACTTAATCGTTATTTGCGTTTTGTGAAATAAACAATTTGAAACGATATTTGGTCAAATTTGCATTTAAATTCGAGACGAATCGCGATAAGCAAACCTTTTATATGAATATCGCTTAAGAGTTGATCTGCAAGCATTATACCAAAGACTAATGCACCCGATCCCATCGTAACTCCGCTTAAGCGTGTTTAAGGCGAGAGTAGTAGTAGGATGGGTGACCTCCTGGAAGTCCTCGTGTTTAACCTCCCATTTTATTTCATATAATGTTTTTTAGTTGCATTTATCGACGTGGTGTAGCTCATTCATTATTTCGCAGAAATGAAACATTTTGAAACGATATTTGGCCTAATTTGCATTTAAATTCGAAGCGAATCGCGATAAGGGGCGCCTTTATATGAATAGATTAAGCGCAGAGTTGATCAAAAGCGTATCATACAAAGACTAATGCACCGATCCCATCGTAACTCCGATTTAGATGCGCAGCCATGGGCGTAGAGTAGTACTAGGATGGTGACCTCCGAAGTCCTCAAGGTTGCACCCTCCCATTTTATTTCATATAATGGTTTTTTAGTTGCATTTTCGACGATGGTGTAACTCAATCGTTATTTGTGTTTTGTGAAATAAAACAATTTGAACGATATTTGGTCGAATTTGCATTTAAATTCTAGACGCGAATCGCGATAAGGGCACTTTATATGAATAGATTATCGCAAGAGTTTACTTAGATCATACTCATAACCAGAATAATGCACCGGATCCCATCGTAACTTCATAGTTGCTAAGCTTGGGCAGAGTAGTAGCTAGGATGGGTGACCTCCGGGAAGTCCTCGTAGTTGCACCCTCCCATTTTATTTCATATAATGGTTTTTTAGTTGCATTTTTGACGTGGTGTAACTCTTTGTTATTTATGTTTTCTCGAAATAAATAACTTGAACGATATTTGGTCAAGGTTGCATTTAAATTCGAGGCAAATCATGATAAGTGGGCGCCTTTTTATATGAATAGATTATGCCAGAAGCCGACCAAAGCGATTATAGGCTGTGACTAATGCACCTGGGATCCCATCGTAACTCCGCAGCTTAGCTTGCTTGGGCCGTAGTAGTACTAGGATGGGTGACCTCCTGAAGTCCTCGTGTTGCACCCTCCCATTTTATTTCATATAATGGTTTTTTTAGATGCATTTTCTCGACGTGGTGTAGCTTCATTCGTTATTTGCGCTTTTGTGAAATAAACAATTTGAAATCGATATTTGGCCGAATTTGCATTTAAATTCGAGGCCCAATCATGATAAGGGCAGCCTTTATATGAATAGATTTGCTACAAGAGTTGATTTGCGTTAATTACTACCAAAGACTAATGCACCGGATCCCATCGAACTTCGCGATAGCGTGGCTTTACGAGAGAGTAGTACTCAGGATGGGTGACCTCCCTGGAAGTCCTCGCTGCGTAACACCCTCCCTATTTTATTTCATATAATGTTTTTTTTAGTTGCATTTTCTCGACGGTGTAGCTCATTCGTTATTTGCGTTGAAATAAACAATTTGAAACGATATTTGGTCTAATTTGCATTTAAACTCGAGGCTAAATCACGATAAGGGCGCCTTTTATATGAATATGATAAAGAAGAGTTGGCTAAAAGCGATTGATACCATACCAGACTAATGCATCCGGATCCCACTGTAACTTCAGAAGTTATGCGCGGCATGGCTTAGAGTAGTACTAGGATGGGTGACCTCCTCGAAGTCCTCGTGTTGCACCCTCCCAATTTATTTCATATAATGGTTTTTTAGTTGCATTTTCTCGACGTGGTGTAATCTTCATTTGTTATTTATGCTCTCAAATAAATAACTTGAAACAATATTTGGTCAAGTTGCATTTAAATTCGAGCGCTAAGTGCTATAAGGGCAGCCTTTTATGAATAGATTGGGGCGAAGAGTCGACGGGTGCAAAGGATCATACCAAAGACTAATGCACCGGATCCCATCAGAACTCCACGCTTAAGCCGCAGCCGCCGAAGTAGTAACGAGGATGGGTGACTCTCGAAGACCTCGTGGTAGCACCCTCACATTTTATTTCATATAATGTTTTTTTAGTTGCATTTTCTCGACGTGGTGTAAGTCATCTCTTATTTCATGCTGTGAAATAAACAATTTCAAATTCATATTTGGTCGAATTTGCATTTAAATTCGATAGGCGCAACAAATGATAAGGGCATCAGATATGAATAGATTATGCTAAGAGTTGATTTGCAAGCGATCATACCAAAGACTAATGCAATCGGATCCCATCGTAACTCCGCAATAAGCGTGTTTTGGGAGAGTAGTATTAGGATGGGTGACCTGGAAGTCCTCGTTGTTGCACCCCTCCCATTTTATTTCATATAATGTTTTTTTTTAGTTGCATTTTCTAGACATGGTGTAAACTCATTCGTTATTATCAAGGTCAAATAAATAACTTGAAACGATATTTGGTCAAGTTGCATTTAAATTCGAGGTGCAACAAATGATAAGGGCGCCTTTATATGAATAGATTATGCGCAAGAAATGACGAAGTATCATACTCAAAGACTAATGCACCGATCCCATCGTAACTCCGCAGATAAGCGTGTTGGGCGCAGAGTAGTACTAGGATGGGTGACCTCGGAAGTCCTCGTGTTGCACCAGCCTCCTATTTTATTTTATATAATGTTTTTTAGTTGCATTTTTCTACATGGTGTAACTCATTCGTTATTTCATGCTTCAAATAAATAACTTGATAGGATATTTTCGTCTAATTTGCATTTAAATTCGAGGTATGCCAAGTGCGATACGGCGCAAATTTATATGAATAGATTGCAAAAGAGTTGACCTGTATGTTAGGATCATACCAAAGACTAATGCACTCGATCCCATCGTAACTCCGTAGCTAAGCCGCGTTTACGGTAGAGTAGTACTAGGATGGTAGACCTTCCTCGATGTCCTGTCGTTGCACCCTCCCATTTTATTTCATAATATTTTTTTAGTTGCATTTTCTCGACGCGGTGTAACTCATTCGTTATTTTCATTTTGTGAAATAAATAATTTGGAACGATATTCGGGGTCGATTTTGCATTTAAATTCGGTATGCTAAGTACATCGGGGCACTTTTTATATGAATAGATTGCGCAAAGAGCTGGATTGTAAGCGATCATACCAAAGACTAATGCACCGGATCCTTCGTAACTCCGCAGCTAACCGTGCTTTGACGAGAGTAGTATTAGGATGGTGACCTCCGGGAAGTCCTCGTGTTGCACCCCTCCCATTTTATTTCATATAATTTTTTTTGTTGCATTTTCGCCGTGGTGTAACTCTAATCAATATTTTCGCTTTGTGAAATAATTAATTTGAAACGATATTTGCTCGAATTTGCATTTAAATTGCGATGCTAAATCCATACAGGCACTTTTATATGAATAGATTGCAAGTTAGTTAAAAGTGCGATTTCATACCAAGACTAATGCAACCGGATCCGTCGAAGAACTCCGCAGCTAATGCGTGCTTGGGCGAGAGTAGTATTAGGATGGTGACCTCCCGGGAAGTCCTCGTGTTGCACCCCTCCCATTTTATTTCATATAATGTTTTTTTTAGTTGCATTTTCTCGACGTGGTGTAACTCATTCGTTATTTGCTTTTAGTGAAATAAACAATTTGAAACGATATTTGGTCGAATTTATCATTTAAA